>NC_057807.1:14061618-14361618 GCF_018294505.1 Triticum aestivum
GCCCTCCCTGGTTGGAAACCCTAAGGGGGTCGTTGCCCCGGGGGCCACCGCCCCCCCTCTAGATGGGATCTCCAAGGGGGCCTGCGCCCCCCTAGCCCCTATATATAGTGGAGGGGAGGGAGGGCAGCCGCACCCTAAGCCCTGGCGCCTCCCGTGACACCTCTTCCTCCTCCAGTAGCGCTTGGCGAAGCCCTGCTGGAATCCCGCTGGTTCCACCACCACGCCGTCGTGCTGCTGGATCTCCATCAACCTCTCCTTCCCCCTTGCTGGATCAAGAAGGAGGAGACGTCTTCCCAACCGTACGTGTTTTGAACGTGGAGGTGCCGTCCGTTCGGCGCTCGGTCATCGGTGATTTGGATCACGACGAGTACGACTCCCTCAACCCCGTTCTCTTGAACGCTTCCGCTCGCGATCTACAAGGGTATGTAGATGCACTCGTTTCTCTCGTTACTAGATGAACTCATAGATAGGTCTTGGTGAAACCGTAGGAAATTTTTTATTTTCTGCAACGTTCCCCAACAGTGGCATCATGAGCTAGGTCTATGCGTAGTTCTCTTTGCACGAGTAGAACACAATTTGTTGTGGGCGTAGATGTTGTCAACTTTCTTGCCACTACTAGTCTTATTTTGCTTCAGCGGTATTGTGGGATGAAGCGGCCCGGACCGACCTTACACGTACGCTTACGTGAGACAGGTTCCACCGACTGACATGCACTAGTTGCATAAGGTGGCTAGGGGTGTCTGTCTCTCCCACTTTAGTTGGAGCGGATTCGATGAAAAGGGTCCTTATGAAGGGTAAATAGAAGTTGGCAAATCACGTTGTAGCTTTAACGTAGGTAAGAAAACGTTCTAGCTAGATCACCTATAGAAGCCACGTAAAAACTTACAACTACAATTAGAGGACGTCTAACTTGTTTTTGCAGCAAGTGTCTTGTGATGTGATATGGCCAAAGTTGTGATGAATGATAAATGATATATATGTGATGTATGAGATCATGTTCTTGTAATTGGAATCACGACTTGCATGTCGTTGAGTATGACAACCGACAGGAGCCATAGGAGTTATCTTTATTTTTTGTATGACCTGCGTGTCATTGAGAAACGCCATGTAAATTACTTTACTTTATCACTAAACGCGTTAGCCATAGAAGTAGAAGTAATAGTTGGCGAGCAACTTCATGGAGACACGATGATGGAGATCATGATGATGGAGATCATGGTGTCATGCCGGTGACGAAGATGATCATGGAGCCCCGAAGATGGAGATCAAAGGAGCTATATGATATTGGCCATATCATGTCACTATTATGATTGCATGTGATGTTTATCATGTTTTTCATCTTGTTTACTTAGAACGACGGTAGTAAGTAAGATGATCCCTCATAATAATTTCAAGAAAAGTGTTCCCCCTAACTGTGCACCGTTGCGAAGGTTCGTTGTTTCGAAGCACCACGTGATGATCGGGTGTGATAGATCCTAACGTTCGAATACAACGGGTGTAAGCCAGATTTACACACGCAATACACTTAGGTTGACTTGACGATCCTAGCATGTACAGACATGGCCTCAGAACACGGAAGACCAAAAGTTCGAGCATGAGTCGTGTAGTAGATACGATCAACATGAAGATGTTCACCGATGTTAGCTAGTCTGTCTCACGTGATGATCGGACACGGCCTAGTTAACTCGGATCATGTTTCACTTAGATGACTAGAGGGATGTCTGTCTAAGTGGGAGTTCATTAAATAATTTGATTAGATGAACTTTATTATCATGAACTTAGTCTAAAATCTTTACAATATGTCTTGTAGATCAAATGGCCAACGCTCATGTCCACCTGAACTTCAACGCATTCCTAGAGAAAACCAAGCTGAAAGACGATGGCAGCAACTATATGGACTGGGTTCGGAACCTGAGGATCGTCCTCATAGCTGCCAAGAAAGACTATGTCCTAGAAGCACCGCTAGGTGAAGCACCAATCCCAGAGAACCAAGACGTTATGAACGCTTGGCAGTCTCATGCTGATGATTACTCCCTCGTTCAGTGCTGCATGCTTTACAGCTTAGAACCGGGGCTCCAAAAGCGTTTTGAGCAACACGGAGCATATGAGATGTTCGAGGAGCTGAAAATGGTTTTCCAAGCTCATGCCCGGGTCGAGAGATATGAAGTCTCCGACAAGTTATTTAGCTGTAAGATGGAGGAAAACAGTTCTGTTAGTGAGCACATACTCAAGATGTCTGGGTTGCACAACTGCTTGACTCAGCTGGGAGTTAATCTCCCGGATGACGCAGTCATTGACAGAATCCTCCAGTCGCTTCCACCAAGCTACAAGAGATTTGTGATGAACTTCAATATGCAGGGGATGGAAAAGACCATTCCTGAGGTATATTCAATGCTGAAATCAGCGGAGGTGGAGATCAAAAAGGAACATCAAGTGTTGATGGTGAATAAAACCACTAAGTTCAAGAAGGGCAAGGGTAAGAAGAACTTCAAGAAGGACGGCAAGGAAGTTGCACCGCCTGGTAAGCATGTTGCCAGGAAGAAGTCAAGCAATGGACCCAAACCTGAGACTGAGTGCTTTTATTGCAAGGGAAGTGGTCACTAGAGGCGGAACTGCCCCAAGTACTTAGCGGACAAGAAGGCCGGCAAAACCAAAGGTATATGTGATATACATGTAATTGATGTGTACCTTACCAGTGCTCGTAGTAGCTCCTGGGTATTTGATACCGGTGTGGTTGCTCACATTTGTAACTCAAAGCAGGAGCTGCGCAATAAGCGAAGACTGGCGAAGGACGAGGTGACGATGCGCCTCGGGAATGGTTCGAAGGTCGATGTGATCGCCGTCGGCACACTACCTCTACATTTACCTACGGGATTAGTTTTGAACCTCAATAATTGTTATTTAGTACCAGCTTTGAGCATGAACATTGTATCAGGATCTCGTTTAATTCGAGATGGCTACTCATTTAAATCCGACAATAATGGTTGTTCTATTTATATGAGTGATATGTTTTATGGTCATGCCCCACTGGTGAATGGTTTATTCTTAATAAATCTCGAGCGTAATCTTACACATGTTCATAGTGTGAATGCCAAAAGATGTGAAGTTGATAACGATAGTCCCACATACTTGTGGCACTGACGCCTTGGTCACATTGGTGTCAAGCGCATGAAGAAGCTCCATGCTGATGGACTTTTAGAGTCTCTAGATTATGAATCGTTTGACACATGCGAGCCATGCCTCATGGGCAAGATGACCAAGACTCCGTTCTCTGGAATTATGGAGCGAGCGACCAACTTATTGGAAATCATACATACTGATGTGTGCGGTCCAATGAGCGTTGAGGCTCGCATAGGATATCGTTATGTTCTCACTCTCACTAATGACTTGAGTAGATATGGGTATGTCTACTTGATGAAACACAAGTCTGAGACCTTTGAAAAGTTCAAGGAATTTCAGAATGAGGTAGAGAATCAACGTGACCGAAAGATAAAGTTCTTACGATCAGATCGTGGGGGTGAATATTTAAGTCACGAATTTGGTACACACTTAAGAAAATGTGGAATCGTTTCACAACTCACACCGCCTGGAACACCTCAGCGAAATGGTGTGTCCGAACGTCATAATCACACTCTATTGGATATGGTGCGATCTATGATGTCACTTACTGATTTACCGCTATCATTTTGGGGATATGCTCTAGAGACAACTACATTCACTTTAATTAGGGCACCGTCTAAATCCGTTGAGACGACACCGTATGAATTATGGTTTGGGAAGAAACCTAAGCTGTCATTTCTAAAAGTTTGGGGATGCGATGCTTATGTCAAGAAACTTCAACCTGAGAAGCTCGAACCCAAGTCGGAAAAGTGCGTATTCATAGGATACCCTAAGGAAACCATAGGGTATACTTTCTACTTAAGATCCGAAGGCAAGATCTTTGTTGCCAAGAACGGGTCCTTTCTGGAGAAAGAGTTTCTCTCGAAAGAATTAAGTGGGAGGAAAGTAGAGCTTGATGAAGTACTACCTCTTGAAACAGTGAGTAGTGCAACTCAGGAAAATGTTCCTATGGTGCCAGCACCGACAAGAGAGGAAGTTAATGATGATGATCAAGATACTTCGGATCAAGCTCCTACTGAACTTCAAAGGTCCACAAGGACACGTTCCGCACCAGAGTGGTACGGCAATCCTATCTTGGAAATCATGTTGTTCGACAACGGTGAACCTTCGAACTATGAAGAAGCAATGGCGGGCCCAGATTCCAACAAATGGCTTGAAGCCATGCAATCCGAGATAGGATCCATGTATGAAAACAAAGTGTGGACTTTGACAGACTTGCCCGATGATCGGGGAGCGATAGAAAACAAATGGATCTTTAAGAAGAAGATGGACGCAGATGGTAATGTCACCATATATAAAGCTTGACTTGTCACTAAGGGTTATTGACAAGTTCAAGGGATTGACTACGATGAGACATTCTCTCCCGTAGCGAAGCTGAAGTCCGTCCGAATCATTTTAGCAATTGCCGCATACTATCATTATGAGATATGGCAAATGGACGTCAAAATGCCTTTCCTTAATGGTCACCTTAAGGAAGAACAGTATATGATGTAGCCGGAAGGTTTTGTCGACCCTAAGAATGCTAACAAGGTATGCAAGCTCCACCGATCCATTTATGGGCTGGTGCAAGCATCTCGGAGTTGGAACATTCGTTTTAATGAGATGATTAAAGCGTTTGGGTTTATGCAGACTTATGGAGAAGCCTGCGTTTACAAGAAAGTGAGTGGGAGCTCTGTAGCATTTCTCATATTATATGTGGATGACATACTTTTGATGGGAAATGATATAGAACTTTTGGATAGCATAAAGGCCTACTTGAATAAGTGTTTTTCAATGAAGGACCTTGGAGAAGCTGCTTACATATTAGGCATCAAAATCTATAGAGATAGATCGAGACGCCTCATAGGTCTTTCACAAAGCACATACCTTGATAAGATATTGAAGAAGTTCAATATGGATCAGTCCAAGAAGGGGTTCTTGCCTGTGTTGCAAGGTGTGAAATTGAGCTCGGCTCAATGCCCGACCACAGCAGAAGATAAAGAAGAGATGAGTGTCATCCCCTATGCCTCAGCCATAGGGTCTATCATGTATGCCATGACCTGTACCAGACCTGATATAAACCTTGCCGTAAGTTTGGTAGGAAGGTACCAAAGTAATCCCGGCAAGGAACACTGGACAGCAGTCAAGAACATCCTTAAGTACCTGAAAAGGACTAAGGACATGGTTCTCGTATATGGAGGTGATGAAGAGCTCGTCGTAAACGGTTACGTCGACGCTAGCTTCGACACAGATCTGGATGACTCTAAGTCACAAACCGGATACGTGTATATATTGAATGGTGGGGCAGTAAGCTGGTGCAGTTGCAAGCAGAGCGTCGTGGCGAGATCTACATGTGAAGCAGAGTACATGGCAGCCTCGGAGGCAACACATGAAGCATTCCGGGTGAAGGAGTTCATCACCGACCCAGGAGTCATACCCAATGCGTTGGGGCCGATTACACTCTTCTGTGACAACATTGGAGCTATTACACTTGCCAAGGAGCCCAGGTTTCACAAGAAGACCAGGCACATCAAGCGTCGCTTCAACTCCATCCGTGAAAATGTTCAAGATGGAGACATAGATATTTGTAAAGTACATACGGACCTAAATGTAGCAGATCCGTTGTCTAAACCTCTCCCTAGAGCAAAACATGATCAACACTAGGACGCAATGGGTGTTCGATACATCACAATGTAACTAGATTATTGACTCTAGTGCAAGTGGGAGACTGTTGGAAATATTCCCTAGAGGCAATAATAAATGGTTATTATTACATTTCTGTGTTCATGATAATTGTCTATTATTCATGCTATAACTGTGTTATCCGGAAATCGTAACACACGAGTGAATACATAGACCACAACAAGTCCCTAGTGAGCCTCTAGTTGACTAGCTCGTTGATCGACAGATAGTCATGGTTTCCTGACTATGGGCATTGGATGTCATTGATAACGGGATCACATCATTAGGAGAATGATGTGATGGACAAGACCCAATCCTAAGCATAGCTCAAAGATCGTGCAGTTCGTTTAGTTAGAGCTTTTCCAATTGTCGAGTATCATTTCCTGAGACCATGAGATTGTGCAACTCCCAAATACCGTAGGAGTGCTTTGGGTGTGCCAAACGTCACAACGTAACTGGGTGGCTATAAAGGTGCACTACGGGTATCTCCGAAAGTGTCTATTGGGTTGGCACGAATCGAGACTGGGATTTGTCAATCCGTATGACGGAGAGGTATCTCTGGGCCCACTCGGCAATGCATCATCATAATGAGCTCAATGTGAACAAGTGTCTGGTCACGGGATCATGCATTACGGTACGAGTAAAGTGACTTGCCGGTAACAAGACTAAACGAGGTATTGGGATACCGACGATCGTGTCTCGGGCAAGTTACTCTATGTGCCTCGGACTGTCTATCGCATTCTGACGAAGACAATGAGTCCTATCAAAGGCCACGACTCAAATGATGAAGAAGTCGTTGGCATCATGAAGAATATGCTTTTCAACATCATTGATGGCGTTCCCGTCAACTTCCATGATTTCTTCATGAGGACTCTGGCCAATGTTGCTATGTCACCATTCGAGCTGAAGCCCTATGCGCCTTGGACTATGAGATTCATAAGGTCAAGATCTTCACTGAATTACAAAGCTGACACTCTGAACCACGGTAGCTACTTGCCTCCCATTGAAGTCCTCAAACGGACAGTTTCATCATCGGATGATCAAGGCAAGGCAGCTGCTGTGATCGATGAAGGCATTCGTCCATTGGATGGTCAATTTCGCCTGGCTACATCTTACTCTACCAATGACGACTCTGCCACACATGACTCTGCCGCAACTACCTCAGCCAAGCAAAATCCTCAAGCCATAGCACCCAGGGTGATGACTGACCGTGAGTTACTCCTCAGTCTTCATCAGAAGGTTGATCGCAATCACAAATGGGTAAAGCGTCAGTTTGGTGCAATTCTTCACAATATGACCTCAACACACAATGCAGTGAAGAAGAACCACTACTACCTTCATGAAACCCTCAACCGCACCTGGGCTGTCCTCACTCATGTTTATAGCGCTGAAGAACTGAAGACTATGGGTCTTAAGGAAGAATTTGACTGGTCTGCACCTCCTCCGAAGAAATTCAAGAGGGTCAAAGTTCCTCCACTGGTGGCCAGCTCTTATTCTTCATCGCGTGACACTGATGAGTATGAACATTTGGACGACACTGCGGCAGGCCCTGCTACAACAAACAACCCCGACAACGCTGGCGCTCCTCCATCAACATGAAATTCTTTAGGGGCGTTAGTCCTCAGTTTCGATCCTTTTGGTCATTTGATGACAAAGGGGGAGAAATCTGAGTTAGTCTTCAAGCGGGTCTATACAAAGGGCGTTTTTTTAAGTTACAACTCTCGTTCTTCCGAAACTTTTTATTGGATCGAGTTGTAATCTTAAACCTGATGGTGCTCTGATACTTTTGGATGGTGTTCTGATTTTTGATGCACTATGATCTGATACTTTTGATGTGCTATTCTGCATGCTTATTCCTCGTTAATATTATTGCACGCATGCTGAATTTCATTAGGCACCATATTTCATCATGCATTTCAAATTCTTCATATTATATATCAAATGCGTGTATGAATTACAAGATATAGGGGGAGATCTCCATGATTCAACTCTTCAAATGTGCATTGCCTCAAAAGCAAATTCCTCACTATGCACACCTTCAGGGGGAGTTCTTCTATATCTTGCAATCAAATTCCTCAATATCAGTATTTACACTTCATATATTTATCCCCGTTGAAAACTTAACCTATATTGTGATCAATCACCAAAAAGGGGGAGATTGTAAGTGCATCTAGTGCCCCTTAGTGATTTTGGTGTATTGAAGACTTATAGGTTAAGGGACTAATGCATTTCTGAGTGTACACAGGTCTATATGTCTATGAGGAGTTTGATATTTACAGAGAAAGTCGACCCCTAAAAATGAAGTTCTTCGACTGAAGACTTTGATATTCTGAAGACTTTCTGAAGACTTTGAAAGTGAAGAAATTGGTGTGAACTTGAAGACTTGGTATTCATTTGAGGAACATGAAGCGTGAAGACTTTTGTTTTTGTAGTTTCATTTTCTCTTTCTTGAGTCATAGGAAACACCGTACTGTTAAAGGGGGTCGAGGAAATACTAAGGAAAAATTTCCATGTGATGCTCAACTCAAAATCCTACACCTACCAATCCCTTCGAGTGAAGCCTTTGGAAATATCATACAACTCAGTCATTTTCTTCAGTGACAGAGATGAAGATCTTCTGGGCGCTGATGAATTTGTTCTGACTAAGGAGTTAGGAATTTGCCAGTGCGAATTGCCTACACAGTGAGGAACATGATAGCCCTGAGGAATTTGAGAGTCAAATTTCCGACCGTTGCTGTGCTGCGCGCCAGCTGTCCCAAAATATCCTATCCACCTAACGGTCATATCATTGATGGGCATTTATGTCTTATCATGTTGGGCTGCTCCCTAGGCTATAAATAGCCGCCCCCTACAACCACTAGCTGGTTGGCTGCTCCGAGAGAACTTGACACTTGTCATTTGAGAGCAACCCATCCTCCGAGGACTTTGAGCGAAAATCATCAAGTGAGGAAAACCCAAAACCAAACCCCCACAAACCCAAAGTGATTGAGCATCACTGAAGAAATTGATCCTGCGTGGATCCGACGCTTGTTACCTTTGAAGACTGTGCTTCTTCCAGACGGTTAGGCGTCAAGGTCTAGAGCATCCAAGAGGAATTGTGGATCGCCCAGTGACCAAGTCTATGAAGGTTTGGAAGTCACCTGAAGACTTACCACAAGTGATTGGACGAGGCCTGCGTGGCCTTAGTTCAAGGAGAATATGGTGAGGACTGGGTGTCCTGAGCTGCGTGCTCAGTGACTGGGTGTCCGGGACTGCGTGTCCTCGAGTTTAAATACTCAGCCGCTCCAACCAGACGTACAACTGAGACAGCAGTTGGAACTGCTTTACCAAATCATTGTCTTCACCAACCTAACTGGTTCTATTTCCTCAACTCTTTCATTTCCTCATTACTGTGTTGAATGTTTGTTCATATCTGTGTTTGAAGACTTTGACTAAAGACTTTCTCTATTTCCTCAGTTCAATTTCTTCAGTATGTTTGTCTTCATCTTGTGTTATCCTGTGATTACGCTTTCTGTACTCTGTGCTAGTCTTCATTTCATCATGATGACCATGCTTGTATTCTGTTATGCTTACTTCTGAGTACTTATTCCGCTGCTTGTAGTTCTTCGCTAAGGAATCTCCTCACTGATAAATTCCTCAGTGAAGAATTCATAAAAATCGCCTATTCACCCCCCCTCTAGTCGATATAACACACTTTCAATTGGTATAAGAGCAAGGTACTCCCTTGTTCTGTGTGATTTTGGTTTAACCGCCCGCAGGTATGAAGAAAGTGACATGCCCTATCTTTGACGGTCATGATTATCCCAAGTGGAAGGCCATGATGAGGAAGCGCCTCATGGCAACGAACAGGGAGCTGTGGACCGTCACTAAGATTGGTCTTACTGATCTATGCAAGATGGCGGACGCTGATGATATTCGCAAGTACACTCGACTTGACATCTTGGCGAAGGATATCATATGTTCCTGCCTATCCAGAGATGAATTCAGGCGCATTATGCATCTTTGCAATGCGAAGCTTATCTGGGACCGAATCTCTGATGTGTATGAAGGTCATCGAACCCGTCATGATCCCTGGTTTGAGGACTTCAAGGAATCTCTCAAAACGATGACTTTCGAGCCAGAATCATCATCTTCTGCATCATGTCTCATGGCAAACGGTGCTGAGGTAACCGAATGCTCCTCATCCGAGTTTTGTGACGATGAATCTGATAATGATGAACCTGATAATGATGAATCTGATAATGATGAATCTGATGATGACATTGAATCTTGTTATACCAAACTTGTTTGCATTGCTACTAAACAACAAATAGCTTTGGAACAAGTTCAAAACATGCTAGACAAAAGTGATGATATGTTGGGTAAGGAAATGGATCAGTCAAAAGCATTGGGTGAATGTATTCAGAGAATTCACACCAAGTTTGACGCCCTTCAAGATCAACATAATACCCTCTTGACTGATCATGAGAAGCTTTCTTCTGAATCTCTTCAAAGAAAGGAAGATCTTGAAAAGCTAAGAGTGTGTTATGAAGATCTTCAGAAGGAGCGCGATTCATTACTAGCTCAACAAATCAGCGCTTCTCAGGAAGAATTTGTTCCTCCATGCTTAAAGTGCATTGAACGTGAATCTGCTAATTCTTCACCTGAATGTTCAAATGCTTCAACTGTTACAAATTCTTCACCTGCCTCTGCTATCACTAATTCCTCATCTGAGGACATTGCTAGTATCACTGACAATGCAGGGTTGAAAGAATTGTACATGACAGGCATGCACAAAAGCCTCAAAGGGCATCAGACTCTCTGTGATGTGCTTAAAAAGCAGATCCTCAACAAAAATCCTAGGAAAGAGGGTATTGCCTTTGAGAGGAAACTTAATGCTGATGGAACATATTGGAAGCCTGAGCAGTAACCCAAAACCTCATGGGTTGCTGCAAAGGGACCTCCAGTTTATCCATCTAATTTATCTGGCTTTACATGTGAATCTCCTCATTCTTCTGATGAGTCATTTGACTCCAACTATAAACTGTTCAAAAATCGGAATGGTGAAGTATTTGCTAGATATGTTGGCACTAACTGCAGGAATGATTCTCCTATGAAGAAAATCTGGGTTCCAAAGAAGTGCCTTGAAAGTCTTCAGGTGAATGTCCTCATGACACCACCAGTGAAGAATAGGAACCCCAGATCAAATTCTTCATATGGACCAAATTTTTCATATGGATCCAAGTCCTCATACGGACCAAATTCCTCACATGGATCAAATTCCTCAAAAGGATCAAAGTCCTCATATGATTATCATCGTGCTAACAACTCTGTCTCGTAGGGTAGAGCTAAGGGCTATGAATATGTGCATTATTCTTCAAATCATTATGTTCATAAGTCCTCGAAGAATTTCTCTGCTTATTCATATGCTTACCCTAACCCCTCTTATGTGAAACGAAATGGTTTGGCATCTTTGCCACCTTTCTCATATGGTGCTCGCAGAATGATGAATTCTTTGCCACCCCTCCAGATGTGGGTGGTGAAGAAAAAGAACTAATCTCTTCTGCAGGGTCAGGTCTCCACACGTGCTTTAACGTCTGAAGAATTTGCTGGGGACCTGACAAAATTGCCTGAAAGGACGCAGGCGAATCATGATGAAATGAACCTTCATTTCACACGTCCTCATACTGCTATATCTGTTTACTGCTTGATGAAATTCATCTGATGAACTTGATATCATATTCTTCACTGATGAAGCATATGAGATTGTAAGTTACACTAATTCATCTGCAGGATGATCAACCCAAATCTACTGAGTGGGTCCTCGATAGTGGATGTACAAATCACATGACTGGTGACAAGAATCTATTGATGGATGCTCCTTTATCACCGTCACATCTAAAGCATATCATCTTTGCTGACAAAGGCAAAAGTCAGGTATTGGGTCTTGGTAAGGTTGCAATCTCTAAGGATAAACACATGGACAAAGTCATGCTTGTTGAGTCCTTAGGATACAACCTCATGTCAGTCTCAATGCTTTGTGATCTTGATATGGTTGTTGTCTTTGGCAAGTATCGCTGTGTTGTGATTATGGAAGCTGACAATTCCAAAGTCTTCGAAGGCTTTAGGAGAGGAGATTTGTATATTGTTGATTTCCCCACAGGACCACAACTAGCCATGTGTCTACTTGCAAAAGCTTCAGAAGGTTGGCTATGGCATCGACGACTTGGTCATGCAGGCATGAGGAATTTGCACACGCTTGCGAAGAAGAAGCATGTCATTGGCATTGAGAATGTCAAATTCCTCAAGGATCACTTGTGCGGAGCCTGTGAAGTTGTAAAAATGACCAAGTACAAGCATCCAGCGAAGACTATCATGACCACTACTCGTCCATTCGAATTGCTTCACATGGACCTCTTCGGACCTAACCATTACTTAGCAGTCAGTAATGATGCATCTCTATATGGTTTTGTCATTGTTGATGATTACTCTCGACATACATGGGTACACATTGTTACTTACAAACATGAAGTGCAGGAAGTCTTCAAACGATTTTTCTCGAGGGCTTCAACCAACTTTGGTGTGAAGATCAAGCACATCAGAAGTGACAATGGAACTGAGTTCAAGAATTCTGGTCTTGATGCCTATCTTGATGAACTTGGTATTACTCATGTGTTATCTGCTCCCTATACTCCTCAGCAAAATGGCGTCGGGGAGCGCAAGAACAGAACTCTTTTTGAGATGGCTCGCACTATGCTTGATGAATACAAAACGCCCCAGCGTTTTTGGATTGATGCAATTGATACTGCGTGCCACATCATCAACATAGTATATCTTCACAAATTCTTCAAGAAGACGGCCTATGAACTCCTCACTAACAAGAAACCCAATGTGAGTTATTTCAAAGTCTTCGGTGCTAAATGTTGGATTAGAGATCCTCACCACAACTCTAAATTTGCACCGAAAGCACATGAAGGTTTTATGCTTGGTTACGGAAAGGACTCGCACACCTACAGAGTCTTCAACATTGTTCTTCACAAGATAGTTGACACTGTAGATGTGCGGTTCAATGAAACTAATGGCTCGCAAAGAGAGCACTTACCTTCTGTGTTAGATGAACCAGCACCTGAGGATTCTATCAAGTTCAAGGCAACTGAGGATGTCGTTCCTACTGAAGAATCTGCTGAAGAATTCATTCCAGTTCATGAAGAACGTCAAGCTGATGCACCTGAAGAAAATGCTGAGGAAAATGGTGCTGAAGAAAATGCTCAAATTCCTCAGCGACAACCAGCTCATCCTCGCGTTGCAAAAGAAGTGCAAGTGGAGAAGATCATCGATGACATTAGAGCCCCAGGTCCTCTCACACGCTCAAAAGCTTCACATTTATCTAACTTTTGTGGGCACTATGCTTTTGTCTCTATCACATAGCCCACTAAGGTAGATGAAGCATTTCTGGAGCCGGAGTGGATTCAGGCTATGCTAGAAGAATTACATCAGTTCGAGCTCAACAATGTCTAGGAACTGGTCAATCGTCCAGATCCTCACAAGCATAATATCATTGGCACAAAGTGGATCTACCGCAACAAGCAAGATGAAAATGGCCTTGTGGTGAGGAATAAGGCACGACTAGTAGCTCAAGGCTACACACAGGTTGAAGGAATTGATTTCAATGAAACTTTTGCACCTGTTGCTAGACTTGAGGCTATCCGCATATTACTCGCTTATGCTAACCATCATGATATCATCCTATATCAAATGGATGTGAAAAGTGCATTCCTCAATGGTAAGCTTGAGGAAGAAGTATATGTTGCTCAACCCCCAGGTTTTGAAGATCCAAAGAATCCTGACAAAGTCTTCAGACTTAATAAGGCCCTCTATGGCCTCAAGCAAGCCCCTCGGGCGTGGTATGATACATTGAAGGAATTCTTCGTGAAGAATGGCTTCACACCCGGTTCACTCGACCCTACTCTCTTTACTAAATCTTATGATGGTGAACTATTTGTGTGCTAAATATATGTTGATGATATTATCTTTGGCTGTACTGACCAACGTTATAGTGATGAATTTGCCTATATGATGAGTGAAGAATATAAAATGTCTATGATGGGAGAGTTGAAATTCTTCTTAGGTCTTCAAATTCGTCAACAGCGCAGTGGCATATTCATATCTCAGGAAAAATACCTCAAAGATGTACTGAGGAAATTGGGCATGCAAGATTGCAAAGGCGTCAAAATTCCTATGCCCACAAATGGCCATCTATGCACTGATGAAAATGGTATTGACTTCGATCACAAGGTATACCGCTCCATGATTGGTTCTTTATTGTAATTATGTGCATCTAGGCCAGATATAATGCTTAGTGTTTGCATGTGTGCCCAATTTCAAGCAGCACCGAAGGAATCACACCATAAGGCTGTGAAGCATATTCTTCGATATCTAGCTCACACACCAACACTAAGATTATGGTACCACAAGGTCTCTGCTTTTGATCTCATTGGATATTCTGACTCTAACTATGCTGGTGATCGTGTGGACCGCAAGTCAACATCTGGCACTTGTCATTTCCTCGGACGATCTTTGGTCTGTTGGTCCTCGAAGAAACAGAACTGCGTATCACTGTCTACTGCTGAAGCTGAATACATTGCTGCTGGCTCTTGCTGTGCTCAACTGCTTTGGATGAAGCAAACCCTCAAGGACTATGGCGTCAACATGAAGAATGTGCCTCTCCTCTGTGACAATGAGAGTGCCATCAAGATTGCTCACAACCCAGTTCAGCAAATGAAGACAAAGCACATCCAGATTCGTCATCATTTTCTTCGTGATCATGTGTTGAAGGGCGACATCTCCATCGAGCACGTGAAGACTGCAGAACAGCTAGCTGATATCTTCACTAAGCCCTTGGATGAGAAGAGATTTAGCGAGTTGCGGTGTGAGCTAAATATCTTAGAGTCTTCGAATGTTCTTTGAAAAGGACACACATCCTAACACTTATGCAAAATTGATGACTTAGATGTGCAACACATGAAGAAACATTTTTCTTCAATCAATGAAGAATAACACTCTAAGTGTGAAGAAATTAATGAAGAATTTGATTCTCAGAACCCTACGACAATTGTATGCGGTGTCTGAAATCATCATTCTTATACGGTGGGTCACGCCACCACAAAAAGTTGAAAATCTTCAATTTGAGTTTTTCCTCAGTTTTGAAATTCTTCAGTTTTTCCAATTCTTCAACATTGCCAAAATCTTCACTGTTTCCGTCGTTTTTCTTCATTGGCTATATATATATATGTGTGTGTTTATGTCCTCTGCAGCATTCACTTATGGCTATTTCTTCATGTTGCTTTTTCTGCTAAGTGAATGTGATCGGACCCTTCCCCCTCTATGCTATACTCAGTCCAATCTATTCACAAATTCTTCATGTGCGTTCTATTTGAAACTCGTTCAAAATCTTCACTGTGTCCTTGTCAGCTGAAGAAATAGCGAACGAAACTTTAAAACAAATCTTATCCAAATTTTTGGTTTTACCGCTCAAACCGTTCCACATCCCACGATGCATTATTCTATTCACCCATGATCTTACACGATCTCAACTACACTGTACGTGGGTGACACATGTCGCGTGAAGGAGAAAGGGCAGGGGCATGTTCGTCCTAAATGTTCGGGCGAACAGCTTTTCACCGTGACTATAAATACCCCTCTCCCCTTCCTCACTTCATTTACTCCGCTCGACCGCTGTCTCTCGCTCGAGCTCCTCAAACCCTAGCGCCGCCGCTACTCCATCGTTGCCGGTGAGGAAGAGCTTCGCTGCCTCGACCTCATCGCCGTCGTACTCGCGCCGGTTACGGAAATCTTCACTCCGCTGCCGCCGTAGTTGTCTTCCTCTGCCAAGTTAGGGCGTGGGAGATCTAACCTGATGAACTTCGCATCCGTTCTTCTCAGTTCGACGTGTTCTTCACTTCGGGTAATTAAAAGTTGCGTTTATTACGCTCTTTGATTCTCAAACTTTCCCGAAAATCTTCAAAGGTGTTTATTCTTCAAATCTTCACACATATGAACACCTCACGGATCATATGATCTTGAACTATTTCTCTAAGCAATAATTTTCTTTACGATTCCCTAATTGTGTGAATCTTCGATCTATACAACTCTGGAACCTAAGACAAAACGCTTGGTGAAATTCCTCAAGGTTCATCTGGTCAAATTCCTCAAAACTTGTTCTTTTCGAAAAACCTTCTGAGAACGCATATGACCTCTTCAAATTCCTCGCACCTACACTCTGTTCACAGGTACTCATGTCCGCTGCTGAATCACTAGGTTCTCATCAACTTAACTCATTTACAGCGTTCCTTGAAGAAAAACTGCATACTTCTTCAGAGTGTTCAATTGTTCAAATTCCTCATCTGAAGAATATGGCAGACGGTAAGAGACCGCAGAAAGGAGGAAAGAAGCCTGAGGTCATGACTGCTTTCGAAATCCCTGATGAAATCTATGCTGGCTATTGCACACCTGATGAAGCAAAATTTGGCAAAGAAACCAAAAATCAGCGCAAGGTGCGCATATAGAAGATTGAACGGAGATGGGCAAGAGAGTGGAGGGAGTACAGATATGTTACTCCAAAGTATATGAAGAAATTCGCTTTAAATCCTCCATGCCCAAGAGCTCCATTGACACCTGGCCAAGTAGCTGATCCCACCAGCATCAAGCGTGGTGAGGACTTTCCTGATGAATGGGCTAAGCGCCAAGAAAAATTGGCAAGGCAAGCCAAGGAGGCAGTGAGGAAATTCAATGAGGATTCTGCCACTGCTGCTGCTATTGAGGCCTCGGTCAGATCGAGGAAATCAATGCCAAAGCAGCCTGCTCATAAGCCAAGTGCTCCACCAGCAGCGCCCTCACGGCCAAGTTCCTCAGCGATGCCCTCACGGCAAATTCCTCACACTACTACGGCTCCACCAAAGTCCTCAGCAGCTCCCTCAAAGTCGTCAACTCCAGTGCATCTGGCTACATGTCAAAGGACTACGGGTTTCTCGATTGCCTCTGGAGTCTCAGCAAGTTCCTCAGCTGCACCTATTTCCTCATTAGGCCCCAAACTGCCGAAGACTAAAGCAACAGCTCGATGCGGTCCTCGGCCAAGTCCAAAGAAGAAACATGTCGCATTCCATGTGCCCTCTGATGATGAAGCTTCTGATGATGAACTTGCAGAGATCATTAGAGATAGACAAGTGAAGGCTGCTAGAGCCAAAGGCACATCTGTGCCACTGCTTTTGGATCCGAGGAAAATCCTCGACTACATTGATCTCTGGCACAAGGATCCAAACACCCCAATGCCTGATCTTCCTCTGACTCCTGGTCAAAGTCACATGATGACCCATTTCATCACTCAAGAGAAATGGAAGTTTGAAAAGGCAAGAGAGATAAAGAAAGCTCAATACAGAAGGGAGAAGCTCCTGAAGAAAAATGTTGTCAGAATGACACCTGAGGAACTTCTCAAGGCTCAGTCTGAAATTCAAGCCCTCAGCAAAGACTTTGATGCTTACTATGCTGATTGGCAAGGAGCCAAAGTGGGATTCGTCGATCTGACGAAGAAATTCACGAATGTTGCGGCCCCATCGCAAGAAGAAAATCTTAGGCTGCAGACTCTACTCAGCCTGCTGAAGAACATGCCAGCACCGCTGATGACTTTCAGCCTGCTGATGAAAATGCTAGTTCCAGGGCTGATGACTCCATTCCAGCCGCTGAAGAAATTGCCAGGGCATCCACTAGTGGTGCGCCTGAAGAAACTGAAGAGATCAGGGCAACCGCATCAGTTGCGCCTGAAGAAAATGAACCAGATTCCTCAGCTCCTCCCGCGCCTACACCAACTCCAATTCTTCCATCTGCCTATGAAGTGAAGAAGACCAAGGCTGCAGAGCAAGCTGCAGTGAAGAAAAGGAAGGCATCAGCTGCGTCAAATTCTTCGGCTGCAAAGAAAATGAAGCCAATGACCAGCTCTTTTGAAAATCATATTGATGTTGTTCCAATTTCCTCCATGTCATCAAAGGAAATTGTTCCTTATGGAGAAGACTATAAGATCCCAAGCGGATCTGATGAAGAAAATCATTCTGCTGCTACGTCAGAGCAGCTTGATGAAGAAATTGAAGTAGACGCAATCCCTTCAACGCCAGTCATTTCCTCACCTATGCCTCAGTTCACAGCTGAAGAGGCTGGTGTTGAGGAAATAGAAAATGAATAGGAAGATGTGGATATTGGATGCACCACACCTGTGATGAATGATGACTTTTGGGAAAGTCAGCATCCCAATACTCCTCCATTCACACCTATCCAACAGATTCCTCCGTCCCCAGCAACAATAGTTCAGATGGGATCTGAAGAAACTCATCCCACTCCCTCTGTTCATGAAGATACTCCAGCCGCTAGTGCTGACGAACCTGCTGCTGCTGATCCTCAAGTTGCACAAGAAGAGGAACCAGAAATTCCTCAGCCTGAAGAACCTGAGCTCGCGATTCCTGAGGTGGTACTGCAACTCACTGACACCCCTCTGCCAAAGCCGAAGAATCTGTTCTCAAGCAAACAGAAGTTCAAGGCTGAAGACTTCTTTTCCGAGCATGTATTCTTCACTGACTACAACCCCTATGACTCTGCTCGCATAAGGAAGAGGCATATCTGGACTGCTAGTCAAGCCAACTTCTATTCCTCAGTGCTGTTTGACAAGGACAAAATCTTCGATCATGAACATATTCCTCACGTGGACATGGAATCTCTGCCATGCTTCGAGCCAGTCCTCAGTGTTATTCACGATGCAGGATTACTCAATTTCAGCACTGACATCTGTGGTTGGAATGAAGAACTCATTCTTCAGTTCTACGCCACACTGCATATCACCGGAGACGCTGAAGATGTCAATTCATGGGTGCTGGATTGGATGACTGAAAACACTTATTATAAGGCACCGACAACTGAATTGCTTCATGTCCTTCCTCTTGATCCTCCCCATGACAGTGCACGTTTCATCTACAATGACCCTGAACTGACAAATCACTATATGCAAGTGCTCATGAAGCCTTTAAAGCCAGGGCAGGCCCCATGAACCAAATTCCTCATCAAGGAGTTACTCTATGTGCCTCGGACTGTCTATCGCATTCTGACGAAGACAATGAGTCCTATCAAAGGCCATGACTCAAATGATGAAGAAGTCGTTGGCATCATGAAGAATATGCTTTTCAACATCATTCATGGCGTTCCCGTCAACTTCCATGATTTCTTCATGAGGACTTTGGCCAATGTTGCTATGTCACCATTCGAGCTGAAGCCCTATGCGCCTTGGATTATGAGATTCATAAGGGCAAGATCTTCACTGAATTACAAAGCTGACACTCCGAACCACGGTAGCTACTTGCCTCCCATTGAAGTCCTCAAACGGACAGTTTCATCATCGGATGATAAAGGCAAGGCAGCTGCTGTGATCGATGAAGGCATTCGTCCATTGGATGGTCAATTTCGCCTGGCTACATCTTACTCTACCAATGACGACTCTGCCACACATGACTCTGCCGCAAATACCTCAGCCAAGCAAAATCCTCTAGCCACAGCACCCAGGGTGATGACTGACCGTGAGTTACTCCTCAGTCTTCATCAGAAGGTTGATCGCAATCACAAATGGGTAAAGCGTCAGTTTGGTGCAATTCTTCACAATATGACCTCAACACACAATGCAGTGAAGAAGAACCACTACTACCTTCATGAAACCCTCAACCGCACCTGGGCTGTCCTCACTCATGTTTATAGCGCTGAAGAACTGAAGACTATGGGTCTTAAGGAAGAATTTGACTGGTCTGCACCTCCTCCGAAGAAATTTAAGAGGGTCAAAGTTCCTCCACTGGTGGCCAGCTCTTATTCTTCATCGCGTGACACTGATGAGTATGAAGATTTGGACGACACTGAGGCAGGCCCTGCTACAACAAACAACCCCGACAACGCTGGCGCTCCTCCATCGACTTGAAATTCTTCAGGGGCGTTAGTCCTCAGTTTCGATCCTTTTGTTCATTTGATGACAAAGGGGGAGAAATCTGAGTTAGTCTTCAAGCGGGTCTGTACAAAGGGCGTTTTTTTAAGTTACAAAACTTTTTATTGGATCGAGTGGCCAGCTCTCATTCTTCCGAAACTTTTTATTGGATCGAGTTTTAATCTTAAACCCGATGGTGCTCTGATACTTTTGGATGGTGCTCTGATTTTTGATGCACTATGATCTGATACTTTTGATGTGCTATTCTGCATGCTTATTCCTCATTAATATTATTGCACGCATGCTGAATTTCATCAGGCACCATATTTCATGATGCATTTCAAATTCTTCATATCATATATCAAATGCGTGTATGAATTACAAGATATAGGGGGAGGTCTCCATGATTCAACTCTTCAAATGTGCATTGCCTCAAAAGCAAATTCCTCACTATGCACACCTTCAGGGGGAGTTCTTCCGTATCTTGCAATCAAATTCCTCAATATCAGTATTTACACTTCATATATTTATCCCCGTTGAAAACTTAACATATATTGTCATCAATCACCAAAAAGGGGGAGATTGTAAGTGCATCTAGTGCCCCTTAGTGATTTTGGTGTATTGAAGACTTATAGGTTAAGGGACTAATGCGTTTGTGAGTGTACACAGGTCTATAAGTCTATGAGGAGTTTGATATTTACAAAGAAAGTCGACCCCTAAAAATGAAGTTCTTCGTCTGAAGACTTTGATATTCTGAAGACTTTCTGAAGACTTTGAAAGTGAAGAAATTGGTGTGACCTTGAAGACTTGGTATTCATTTGAGGAACATGAAGCGTGAAGACTTTTGTTTTAGTAGTTTCATTTTCTCTTTCTTGATTCATAGGAAACACCGTACTGTTAAAGGGGGTCGAGGAAATACTAAGGAAAAATTTCCATGTGATGCTCAACTCAAAATCCTACACCTACCAATCCCTTCGAGTGAAGCCTTTGGAAATCTCATACAGCTCAGTCATTTTCTTCAGTGACAGATACGAAGATCTTCTGGTCGCTGATGAATTTGTTCTGACTAAGGAGTTAGGAATTCGCTAGTGCGAATTGCCTACACAGTGAGGAACATGATAGCCCTGAGGATTTTGAGAGTCAAATTTCCGACCGTTGCTGTGCTGCGCGCCAGTTGTCCCAAAATATCCTATCCACCTAACGGTCATATCATTGAAGGGCATTTATGTCTTATCATGTTGGGCTGCTCCCTAGGCTATAAATAGCCGCCCCTACAACCACTAGCTGGTTGGCTGCTCCGAGAGAACTTGACACTTGTCATTTGAGAGCAACCCATCCTCCGAGGACTTTGAGCGAAAATCATCAAGTGAGGAAAACCCAAAACCAAACCCCCACAAACCCAAAGTGATTGAGCATCACTTAAGAAATTGATCCTGGGTGGATCCGACGCTTGTTACCTTTGAAGACTGTGCTTCTTCCAGACGGTTAGGCGTCAAGGTCTAGAGCATCCAAGAGAAATTGTGGATCGCCGAGTGACCAAGTCTGTGAAGGTTTGGAAGTCACCTGAAGACTTACCACGAGTGATTGGACGAGACCTGCGTGGCCTTAGTTCAAGGAGAATACGGTGAGGACTGCGTGTCCTGAGCTGCATGCTCATTGACTGGGTGTCCGGGACTGCATGTCCTCGAGTTTAAATACTCAGCCGCTCCAACCAGACGTACAACTGAGACAACAGTTGGAACTGGTTTACCAAATCATTGTCTTCACCAACCTAACTGGTTCTATTTCCTCAACTCTTTCATTTCCTCATTACTGTGTTGAATGTTTGTTCATATCTGTGTTTGAAGACTTTGACTGAAGACTTTCTCTATTTCCTCAGTTCAATTTCTTCAGTCTGTTTGTCTTCATCTTGTGTTATCCTGTGATTACGCTTTCTGTACTCTGTGCTAGTCTTCATTTCATCATGATGACCATTCTTGTATTCTGTTATGCTTACTTCTGAGTACTTATTCCGCTGCTTGTAGTTCTTCGCTAAGGAATTTCCTCACCGGCAAATTCCTCAGTGAAGAATTCATAAAAATCGCCTATTCATCCCCCTCTAGTCAATATAACGCACTTTCATAAATATTAGCCCATGGTTATTGTGGCCTAGTTTTAAAAAATAGGTAATTGCAGCCACTAGCAAACCGCAGAAAAAGAACTGCACTGACTACAAGCAAACAAATAAACAAGAAAACAAGGAAATAAATAAGCAAGCAACTTACACTAGGCTATCACGGCTATTACACATATTACATCCACTGGGCATCAAAGTTCACCACCAGTGCAAATATAGGGAACACAGCAGCATATAAATGCCGCAGCAAAACAAGTCCAGAATTGAAACCACTGCAGAAGAGCTCAATAAACAATATCCTGGGTACCCATAATGCTGGCAAGATGCTTAGCAATCTTATTACCTTTCTCTTGTTTGGCACTTAAGTCCTCCAGCGCTTGCTGTTGCACCAGAAAGCATGCATCTGAATTCTGCAGGGACTTCCTCAGTCCTTCAGCTTCCTGTCACATAACATCTGATCGATGTCTTTCAACTTGAAGTTGAGACTCAAGAAGCCAAACTGATTCAGGCAACGAGTTCGAAGAGCTGGTGCCAGCAGTGGTAGCCAGTAACTCGAACACTACATCAAGACAGGACTTTGGGGTTGTCCCAGTGTCCTCAATATAGTTTTTATCAGCTTTCTTGGAGACCAACAGGAATGTCTCACTATCTTGAACCTTACCTGCATTACTTCCTTTACCATTGCATAATAGGCTACTCTTCTCCAATATTTTATCCGCGTTCTAAAAGAGAAACAAACAAACACATCTCTGGTTTACAATGTAGTATATGACACTCATTTTGGTAAACCAGTTCAGTAGTAAGGTGGACAGGATAGCAGCATGAAACAAACATATATCTATGTAGTATGGTCACTGTATGGTCTATATCATTCTAGTTTATGTTGCCAAATCAAGATAGATACAGTTCGAATCATATCTATTTAAGACAAAGGAGCATGGACAGAATATAAGTGTGGGAAACTACACAGCAATAACAACACTTGTAATGTGCATGGCATGAGAACATAACTGTTTATTCAATTGAAACTGAAATCAACATAGAGCAAGTTACAACAGCAAACAGCCAAACACGTTGAAGAAACAGGTTTAAAACATACCTGTTGCGCCATTGGAGTTACAATTGCATCCTTCAAATTTGAAATTGTTTGGTATCAGTAAATACAGTGATGCAAGAGCAAAGTAGTATGAACCATAGCTATGGTACCTGACCTGAGAACAATTATTCTTCTGCTTTAAGCGTTGACTTCGGGTTCGGAGTGGTGGTCCTCGTGATTTGGGCACTGAAGTTGCCTTACTAACTGCTCGTGTTTGGGTGCTCTGTGGTGGAGACGGTGCTGTGTCAATGGGAACTGGGTGTCTATCTCCTGGGGTTGGGGTTAGAAGGGGTGTAGCTGCTTCTCTGTCCAACTGGGTAGGGGTACAATTTGCATGAGTGTGGGTTATGTGTGGTGGGGCTGATTCTTGGGCAAGTACAACCGTGGTTCTATCTGCATCGACAGGTAGCACGATCTTTTCTGAAGACCATGTTTTTACTCCCACAGATACTGCCATCACTCCCTCCAATTGAAATGGCTGATAAACAAGAAAAGTAATTGAATGTACAGACATTGTAAGATAGACAGGTGCAATGGATAGTAGGGAAGAAAACAGGGCATGAAATAATTCACATTTATGTTGTCTAAGGGTGTGTTTGGTTCAAGAACGAAGTGGCATGGAATGTCATGGTTCCATTCCACTAGAATGGGTCGGTTCCGTCCTTGTGTTCGGTAGTGGCAATTTGGAGGAATGGAATGGTTATGTTTTGGCATTTAGTTTGTAAGATGGAATGAAATGAGTTTATTCATCTCACTATGAATCGGATTGGTTTCAGTTAAAGGCAGATAAAAATTGAACTATACTATTTCAGAACAGCGGTGCGAGCATCAACGATTCATGTACCATAGGCTTGAACATGCTCTGTCAAAAACAAATCACAGAGAAACAAAAAGAAAAGAAGTAGAGTTAAACACAAGATCAACAGTAACTACCCAAATATCAAAGTATGCATCTGTCTGATTGCTATAAGCAAAAAATGCAGCTTGCTAGTCCGGTCTTGACCGCAGCCTTGCTCCTCCAATCCACAAGATCAACAGCGACGTCCTTCCTATCACCACGGCACATGCAGCTTGGATCGCCTACTCCATCACTGATTCACAACTAGCGCTTGGAGCGTCTGGTCCTTCAAGAGTGGCAGCGCGACGTTTCCCAGTGTGCCACGCGAGTGCGGCGGCAGCGTGGCCTCCCCGGCCTCCTTCCGCCGATGGATCTCAAGGATCGCGCAATGGAGCAGAGTGCTCGCCTCCTTCCGCCAGATCCTAGGTCGAGGTGGGGGGCGAGGGGCGGAAGAGACCGGCGAGGCTGCACTTCCTGCCGCCGCCATGGCCATCGAGGGAGAGAGAGAGGAGGGCACAGGTCGTGGGGGGGTGGGGCGCCGGGTGGTTGAGTCGGGGAGAAGGGGAGGGAGACGCGATTGAAGCGTTTCGCGTGGTCCGGACGATTCGGAGGAACGTCCAGGTTCGGCATAAACAGGGAATATGCCATTCCGTGGAATCAGTGGGTTCTGATTCCTTCGACAATCTAAACATGGGAACGGGCCCTGGGATGGAACCGACCCGTGCCATTCCACTTCGTGATAGAAAGCAAACACACCCTAAGCAAACAGAATAGCAGGACATAATTTCACATATATGATGGCTAATTAAACAGGATAGCATGACACAATTTCACATGTATGATGGCTAACTAAATAGGACAGAATGACATACTTCAAAATATGACGACTACGTAAACAGGATGACATGATATAACTATACAAACATGCCGTCGATGGAAACATGATGACATGATATAATTCACGGATAGAATGACATAATTTAAAATATGATGACTATGTAAATAGGATGAGATGATATAACTATATTATGTCTTTAGAAAATGGGTTGGCATGCCAACATTCAGATACATGCTGTCTATGTAAACATCATGGCATGACATAATTCAAATATATGATTTATATACTAAGGAAGTGAGCAGAGGGCAATTGCATATATGATGTGTCAACTAAGGAGATGGCATTCAATATTGTGTATATGATGTAAAAACTAAGCATTGCAATACAACATATGCATTATATGAGTAATATAACCCTGCCAGGTTTGAGCATACACCTCAGGGGGATAATAGTACTGGTCTTCTTCCTATGAATCCTCCTCTGAAGAGCTATCTGTAACCAGCAAGATATCTGCTTCAGCAGGTAGCATTGTCTGCTCTGAAGACCTTGTTTTCACTCCAGATTTCTCCATCACCAATTCAAATGACTGATGCACAGGAAAAGCAGTTGAATATACAAACATTGTCGACAAAAGCAATGAGAAATACAAAAAAAGGACGACACGATATAATTCACATATATGACGCTTGCCTAAACAGCATGGCATTGCATAACTCACATACATAATGCCTTGCAACAAGATAACATTGCATAATTCACATATATAATGTCTTGCAACAAGATGGCATTGCATAGTTCACATATATGGTAATTAGACACTAAACATGTGGCATTCACACAAAGCATGTCTAAACTAAGCAAATGACATAGCAATGCAAGATACCATATGCACGATATCAGTAACATAACCCTGCCAAGTTAGGACATGCACCTCAGGGGGGAAATATGACTGGTCATCTTCCTCTGAGTCCTCCTCTGAGGAGCTATCGGTAACCAGCAAGACATGCGCTTCGTCAGATAGCATTGTCTGCTCTGAAGACCTTGTTTCCACTCCAGATTTTTCCATGACCGTGCCGAATGGCTGATGCACAGGAAGAGTAATTGAATGTACTAAAATTGTTGACAAATTTAACACATAATAAAAAAATGATGGCATGATATAATTCACATATAACATGACTAGCTAACCAGGGTGGCATTGCAAAATTCACATATATGATGCCTGGCTAGACAAGATGGCATTGCATGATTCACATATACGATAAAAGAAACTAAACAGATGGCATTGACACAAAGCATGTCTAAACCAAGCAGATGACATCTTTAATGTATACAGTAAGCAATGCAAGGCACCATATGCATGATATTACCAACATCAGCATGCCAAGTTAGAGCGAAGACCTCATGGGGTAAATAGGAGTGGTCTTCTCCTTCTGAATCCCCCTCAGAACAGTTATCTTCCTCTTGATTACGATCCGAAATGGGTGGAGGGGGGGCTGCTTTTGCGCCCACCATGGAACGATGTCTCCATGAAATTTTATTGCCACGCAAGGCTCGTCTCTTTTTCTCTACATGATCAGTTCCATTGTGTACAATAACTGGCATGCATAGGAATAAAAGATAGTGAGATTATGTAAGGAGTGCATGCATAAATCCAGAGTGATGGTAGCAAACTGTGGATAGACCCAAAACCAATGATAGCAGGCAGATAATAGCTTTAGTTAAAAATACAGATAATGGCTCATTTAATGTTTGTTTGCACCCAACATGAAACTCATAGTAGACACCGGAGATTAACCAGATAGTAGACAGATAGTACTGATTGCTGCCCCAATATGTACCCCACAACCATTTAAAAACTCAAGTTTCAGCATTAGTTTGGACCTGACTCGGAGTCTAATAGGTTAACACGACGATAATGTAGCATGTCATCATATTAAGCGACGCATAACGTAAGCAGACACGGAAGAGTGCGACCTCTCTTGCGGACCCGTGTAGTCCTCAAGGTCATCTTCTCAGTTGATGATGCTAATGCAGTTGTCGTGCCTGCCGGCGATGGGGAAGAAGATCTAAGGCGGCGAAAGACAGTCTGGAGAGCGGATCCCTACTGTGGTGAACCCTTCCATCGTTGGAGCAGCTGAGTTGGGGTGGAGCACATCGCCACAGGAGCAGGACAAACCACACAAGGTTTTCTTTGACACATATCTGTAACAGAAGTAATTGAGTAAGGGCTTGTTTGAATTTGAGGATTCTAACAATGCAGGGATAGGAAATAGACAGGAATAGGATAGGAATGCACGTGCAAAACAGAGAATTTAAAAACACAGTATTTCTGCCAATCTGGGTGTTTGATACACAACAATTGGAAGATCACAGGATGCAAAAAAGGATGGTGAGATTAAGTCAAACCACAAGAAAATGCACGGTTATAATGCTATTATGCTACTATCTCTTAGTCTTGTGCTTGATGAATAGGAATATGAAAAGGAGGAGAAGTGGAAATTAGAATTCCTACGGTTTTTCTTTCAAGGAGACACTAAAGGAACAAATCCTACAGTTTTCCTTTGCTCCATTCCTTTGCTCCAAATTCATGAAAAGTAGTACCATAGGAAACTTTCCAATTCCTATGTTTTTCATTCACTTTTCCTTTCAAGCACTGGTGATTCTAGTAGGCAGGCTTGAGAAAGGAAAATCCTACACTAAAAAAATGTTTTTGTCCTACTTCTATTACTTTGGACCCAGGCCACTGCCATATTAGCTCAACTCCCAGGCCCATCGACAAATGCACAGCTCAAACGCGCAGAGATAAATAATGATGGCATTCAAGAGAGTCCATCATGGATAGCTAAGTTGCCTGGTACCTCACTGCTTATCATATAGTAGGATAAAATAATCGTATTTCCCGTTACTACGAGTGCTCAGTGGACAATATATATAACATGTAGAGTAAAAAGAGATGCAACAAGTGTACAACCTCTTTGGTGAAGACATGTCAATCTTAGCGTGATTGGGTTGGCTGGTGGGGATGCTTCGGCTGACTTTGCTGTCGGAGGAGGGGAAGAAGATCTTAGGCGTCTGGAGATGGAGCCCGAGGTACTGCTCCGTTGTGATGGAGGGTTCGTCGTTGGACCAGCTCCGGTGAGTTGTACGACGCCGAGGCTGAAGCAGGACAAGAGAGACAATGGACAACGTTAACCTGAGTGGAATTCTAATAGCATCTCCAATACATGATGTAAAATACATAACCACAAAGTGCTAGATGTAAAATACATCAGCCGCTCATCTCTGAACTTAACTATCGAAACTGAACTTAACTGTCGAAACTGAACTTGTCGAAACTGAACCTAACCGTCGAAACTGAATTTTGCTGTCGAAACTGAATTTTGCTGTTGAAACTGAATGCACTAGCAAAGTGAGGCTACACGTCCGTCGACTGACTTTTTCATCTCTGGTCAGTCGATTTTGCAGCCGTTGGATACGAAATCAAGGGCCTGCGGTTCATCTTCAACCTCCACCCCCCTGAGCCGCCAGCCACCACCGGCCAAATAGCAGCCCTCCGCCGCCCGCGGCCGGCGGTGCGCCGCCCCACCGCCCCGAAAACACTCCCCACCGCCAGTCCGCCGCTGCCCCGGCCATCCCTCTAGCCCCCCCCCATGCCAAGCTTTTTCTCCGGCGATCCCCACACCACCGCCCCCCAACGCCCCGCCACCGCCGGCGACCACCACCCCCATCCTGAACCCTAAGATAGATAGTGGGGTACCTCTCCGGCGAGCCCCCCTCCCCGCTGCGGCTGGTTCTTCCTTCACCCCGGCGAGCCCACCCCTTGAAAATCGACTGACCCAAAAGTCGATTCAGTCGACTGAAGTGTAGCCAAATTGGAGCAGCATCACAAGCAAGAGCAAGAACGAGAGCAGCAGTGCGAGCAAGAGCAATAGCAAGAGCAGACCAGGCAGGGGACCAAGAGCAAGAGCAGAGCAGCAGCGTGAGCGAGAGCTAAAGCAGCAGCAACTCCTACTGATGTGGACGTTGCCGCCAAGGGAGCAACACCGTGGAGGAAGTGGTCGGCGATGCCACCGTGGATGGAGCCGCGCCGTGTCGGCTCGAGACCGAGCGCCGGCAGCACCGTGGTATCGAATCAAGAAGAAAATGCGGCGATTAGTGTACAACCTTTTTGGTGGCGCCGATTAGGCCGTAGCTTCGTCCGAGGAAACGGTAATGATGATGCTCTTTCGGTGGTGCAAGTGAAGATGGTGGTGTGGGAATGGAGGTGGCGCGAAAGAGAAGGGGAACATTGGGGCAGTTCGTTGGAGGTGGAGGACGGGGTGGCTAACAGGCGGGACGATTAGATCGACGACGGATCCTCATCCGGTACGGTGGATGAGGGACATCGAGGTGTTTCTGTGGACGACATCATCGGGGAAGAGGCTCCGGCTGGGTGGCGGACGAAACAGGGTGTGGGGTTTCATCGCGGGTTTTCACGGCCTCGGTGTACGAATGGGTGGGCGGATGGGATGGCAGTGGGGAATCATGGCTTCGAGACGCGCTTGTCCGAAATGTGGGGTAAGTTACGAAAGTACCCCCCACCGATTTGAGGCGGTTCTTTCGGTTCAGGGGTACCATGGGCATTTCGCGTGTCGGGATTTCATAGGAGGTGGGAGTTTTCGCGCGCGTTGTAATTTCGGAATAGCAAGGCGCGGGTTGAGATGGAGGGAGTTGTGGGAGCACAATGAGACAAAGATATATCTTAAATATTTCGGGCTAACAAGGCGCGGGTTGAAGAGGAGGGAGTTTCGCAGCACGATAGACAGATACGCTAGCTTCAATTTTCGGCATAACAAGGCGCGGCTTGAAATTTCGGAAGAACAAGCTTAACGTGTACCCAAAAAAAGACAATTTGCACCTCAACACGCACAACACACACACAAACACCATTTAGACTAGAGTAAGGTACATGTGCATTGCACGCATGAGATTTGGCAACCAAATTATGAATAAATACCACATTATAGCATGCAAGCTTTGAGTCATATATGCATGATGTAGATGTTCGTTTAATTCTTATAGTTCATTTCATTCAGATAATCTAGTTTTTATAAGAAATATAATCTATTTTAAGATTCATGGAATTGTGCGCTGTAAGATATAAAGTAAAAACAAATAATGGCAAATCATGTAGAAAAACATTTGGGCAATTCTGATACGGAAGATTCTTGAACAAATAAGAAGTGCTTGTGTCTTGATGTTTATGCATTATGCTTAAGTTCAACCATGGAATCTTCTAGATTATACATGTGGCGAAATCTAGTGGAATCTAGATGATATCCAACGGCCAATTGTGCTCAAATTTGCCATCTTTGGACCATCGGATTCGCCTCATCCAACGAACATCATTCAAAGTTAAAGTTACCCGCACACAATATAAAAAAATATATAATATAATATATATATAGGGGTATAGATATAGATATGTGATGCGAAAGCCGCCCATCATCTCCAATTAGAATAGTGTGTCCATGCACGGATGCGACATGGGCAAATGATGTCTGCCATAGGTATCTCAAATTCAAATCAGTCCGACCTTGTTCAATGTGTATACATTACAACATGCTCGTTTCCAAACCACACCGCGCAGATCTCCATTATATTCATGCATGCATGGGTTTCAAACATTAGGATCTCTTATTCAAATATTTGAATTCAACTTTACATTGATTATGACCTCACCTATTCTTTTACACCCACACAGTAGTCTTCTCTTTATAATTGTGCCACTAACTTTCTCTCGTGCATGCATGCGCACACACTACCAGTCGGCATTATCTATCGCGCGCATGCAATCTTTTTCTTCAGGTCGGTCTCCCATGAAGGCACACACCCACACACATCCCCATCACCATCATACTGGGCATTCTTTATCTCTCACGCGTGCATGCGCAACGATTGATGTTCCTCTATGTATGTGTGTATATAGCTAGGTCTTTCATAGTTTTCCACACAAACCGATAAATCGATATATCCAGTGAGGTCTCACCCTCTTTCCCACGTCCACAACGATCAATCTATACCTCTCTATATAGGATTAACATAAATAGCTAATACACCCACATTAATTATATATCCAACATCCCCCTCTCATCATCCATGCCTTCCGCTTCATCTCTCAGACGCGTGCACAATGGCAAAGACAGGGGGCAGTAAGGGCCCTGCCCCCCCCTAACATCACTATATATCGAGGCTAATATGAATGTGATCATTAGACAATTGTTGCTAAAAAGGTTTAATTTCATGAATTAACCCTCCTCGTAAAGGATTAGCAATGCAGACGTTATGAACGTTTGGCTAGCTCAATATGATGACTACTTGATAGTTTTGTGCACCATGCTTTATGGCTTAGAATCGGGACTTCAAAGACGTTTTGAACGTCATGGACCATATGAGATGTTCCAGGAATTGAAGTTAATATTTCAAGCAAATACCTGAGTTGAGAGATATGAAGTCTCCAACAAGTTCTATAGCTAAAAGATAGAGGAGAATCGCTCAACTAGTGAGCATGTACTTAGATTGTCTGGGTACTTCAATCGCTTGAATCAAGTGGGAGTTAATCTTCCAGATAAGATAGTGATTGACAGAATTCTCTAGTCACCATCACTAAGTTACTAGAACTTCGTGATGGACTATAGTATGCAAGGGATGACGTAAACGATTCCCAAGCTCTTCGTGATGTTGAAATCGACGAAGGTAGAAATCAAGAAAGAGCATCAAGTGTTGATGATTGACAAGACCACTAGTTTCAAGAGAAGCGCAAAGGGAAAGAAAGGGAACTTCAAGTGCAAAGACAAGCAAGTTGTCACTCCCGTGAAGAAGACCAAAGCTGGACCAAAGCCTGAAACTGAGTGCTTACACTGCTAAGGAAATGGTCACTGGAAGCGGAAATGCCCTAAATATTTGGTGGATAAGAAGGATGGCAAAGTGAACAAGGGTATATTTGATATACAGGTGTTTGATGTGTGCCTTACTAGTGTTTATAGTAGCCCCTGAGTATTTGATACTTGTTCGATTGCTAAGATTAGTAACTTGAAACAGGAGTTACAGAATAAACAGAGACTAGTTGAGGGTGAAGTGACGATGAGTGTTGGAAGTAGTTCCAAGATTGATATGATCATCATCACACACTCCCTACACTTTCGGGATTAGTGTTAAACCGAAATAAATGTTATTTGGCGTTTGCGTTAAGCATGAATATGATTTGATCATGTTTATTGCGATACGGTTATTCATTTAAAGTTAGAGAATAAATTGTTATTCTGTTTACATGAATAAGACCTTCGATGGTCATACACCCAATGAACATAATTTGTTGGATCTCGATTGTGATGATACACATATTCATAATATTGATGCCAAAAGATGCAAAGTTAATAATGATAGTGCAACTTATTTGTGGCACTGCCGTTTGGGTCATATCGATGTAAAGCGCATGAAGAAACTCCATAAAGATGGATTTTTGGAATCACTTGGTTATGAATCATTTGATGCTTGAGAACCGTGCCTTTTGGGCAAGATGACTAAAACTCCGTTCTCCGGAACAATGGAACAAGCTACTGACTTATTGGAAATAATACATACCGATGTATGCGATCCAATGAGTGTTGATGCTCGTGGCAAGTATCATTATTTTCTGACCTTCACAAGATGATTTGAGCAGATATGGGTATATCTACTTGATGAAACATAAGTCTGAAATAGTTGAAAGGTTCAAAGAATCTCAGAGTGAAGTAGAAAAATCATCGTAACAAGAAAATAAAGTTTCTGCGATCTGATCGCGAAGACGAATATTTGAGTTACGAGTTTGGTCTTCAATTAAAACAATGTGGAATAGTTTCACAGCTCACGCCACCTGGAACACCACAACGCTATGGTGTGTCCGAACGTCGTAACCGCACTTTATTGGATATGGTGCGATTTATGATGTCACTTATTGATTTACCATTGTCGTTTTGGGGTTATGCATTAGAGACAGCTGCATTCACGTTAAAAGGGCACCATCTAAATCCGTTGAGACGACACCATATGAACTGTGGTTTAGCAAGAAACCTAAGTTGTCGTTTCTTAAAGTTTGGGGCTTCGATGCTTATGTGAAAAAGTTTCATCCTGATAAGCTCAAACCCAAATCGGAGAAGTGCGTCTTCATAGAATACCCAAAGGTAACTATTGGGTACACCTTCTATCACAGATCCAAAGGCAAATCATTCGTTGCTAACAATGGATCCTTTCTAGAGAAGGAGTTTCTCTCGAAAGAAGTGAGTGGGAGGAAAGTAGAACTTGATAAGGTAATTGTACCTTCTCCCGAATTGGAAAGTAGTTCATCACTGAAATCAGTTCCAGTGATTCCTACACCAATTAGTGAGGAAGCTAATGATGATGATCATGAACTTCAGATCAAGTTACTACAGAACCTCGTAGGTCTTCCAAAGTACAGTCCGCACCAGAGTGGTACGGTAATCCTGTTCTGGAATTCATGTTACTAGACCATGATGAACCTATGAACTATGAGGAAGCGATGATGAGCCCAGATTCCGCAAAATGGCTGGAGGCCATGAAATCTGAGATAGGATCCATGTATGAGAATAAAGTGTGGACTTTGGTGGACTTGCCCAAAGATTAGCAAACCATAGAAAATAAATGGATCTTCAAGAGGAAGACGGACGTTGATAGTAGTGTTACTATCTACAAATCTCGACTTGTCACAAAAAGGTTTTTGACAAGTTCAAGATGTTGAATACAATGAGAGTTTCTCACTCGTATCGATGCTTAAGTCTGTCCGAATCATGTTAGCAATTGCCACATTTTATGAAATCTGGCAAATGGATAAACAAAACTGCATTCCTTAATGGAGTTATTAAAGAAGAGTTGTATGTGATGCAACCAAGAGGTTTTGTCGATCCTAAAGGTGTTAACAAAATGTGCATCTATAGACTAGTGCAAGCATCTCGGAGTTGGAATATACGCTTTGATAAGTTGATCAAAGCATATAGTTTTATACAGACTTACGGTGAAGCCTGTATTTACAAGAAAGTGAGTGGGAGCACTACAACATTTCTGATAAGTATATGTGAATGACATATTGTTGATCGGAAGTAACGTAGAATTATTCTCCAAAGCATAAAGGAGTATTTGAAAGGAGTTATTCGAAGAAAGACTTCAGTAAAGCTACTTACATATTGAGCATCAAGATCTATTGAGATAGATCAAGACGCTTGATAAGATTTTCAATGAGTACATACCTTGACAAGATTTTGAAGTAGTTCAAAATGGAACAGTCAAAGAAAGAGTTCTTGCCTGTGTTGCAAAGGTATGAAATTGAGTAAGACTCAAATCCCGACCACAGTAGAAAATAGAAACAGAATGAAAAGTCATTCCCTATGCCTTAGTCATAGGTTCTATAATGTATGCTATGCTATGTACCATATCTATTGTATACCTTGCTCTGTATTTGACAAGGGAGTACAATAGTGATCTAGGAATAGATCACTGGACATTGGTCAAGAATATCCTTAGTGAGGACTAAGGAAATATTTCTCGATTATGGAGGTGATAAAAGAGCCCGTCGTAAAGAGTTACATCGGTGCAAGCTTTCACACCGATCCAGATGACTCTAAAGTCTCAATCTGTATACATATTGAAAGTGGGAGCAATTAGCTAGAGTAGCTCCGCGCAGAGCATTGTAGACATAGAATATTTGCAAAGTACATACGGCTCTGAATGTGATAGACCCGTTGACTAAGCTTCTCTCACGAGCAAAACATGATCACACCTTAGTACTCTTTGGGTGTTAATCACATAGCAATGTGAACTAGATTATTGACTCTAGTAAACCCTTTGGGTGTTGGTCACATAACGATGTGAACAATGGGTGTTAATCATATACAGATACGAATATCGATGTTAATCACATGGTGATGTGATCTAGATTATTGACTCTAGTGCAAGTGGGAGACTGGAGGAAATATGCCCTAGAGGCAATAATAAAGTTATTATTTATTTCCTTATATCATGATAAATGTTTATTATTCATGCTAGAATTGTATTAACCGGAAACATAATACATGTGTGAATATATAGATAAACAGAGTGTCACTAGTATGCCTCTACTTGACTAGCTTGTTAATCAAAGATGGTTATGTTTCCTAACCATGAACAAAGAGTTGTTATTTGATTAACGAGATCACATCATTAGTTGAATGATCTGATTGACTTGACCCATTCCGTTAGCTTAGCACTTGATCGTTTAGTATGTTGCTATTGCTTTCTTCATGACTTATACATGTTCCTGTAACTATGAGATTATGCAACTCCCGTTTACCAGAGGAACACTTTGGGTGCTACCAAACGTCACAACGTAACTGGGTGATTATAAAGGAGTACTACAGGTGTCTCCAAAGGTACATGTTGGGTTGGCGTATTTCGAGATTAGGTTTTGTCACTCCGATTGTCGCAGAGGTATCTCTAGGCCCTCTCGGTAATGCACATCACTATAAGCCTTGCAAGCAATGTAGCTAATGAGTTAGTTGCGGAATGATGCATTACGTAACGAGTAAAGAGACTTGCCGGTAACGAGATTGAACTAAGTATTGGATACCGATTATCGAATCTCGGGTAAGTAACATACCGATGACAAAGGGAACAACGTATGTTGTTATGCGGTTTGACCGATAAAGATCTTCGTAGAATATGTGGGAGCCAATATGGGCATCCAGGTCCCGCTATTGGTTATTGACCAGAAACATGTCTCGGTCATGTCTACATAGTTCTCGAACCCGTAGGGTCCGCACGCTTAACGTTTCGTTGACGATATAGTATTATATGAGTTATGCATGTTGGTAACCGAATGTTGTTCGGAGTCCCGGATGAGATCATGGACATGACGAGGAACTCTGGAATGGTTCGGAGATAAAGTTTGATATATGGGATAATAGTGTTTGATCTCCGGAAGGGTTCCGGAATTCACCGGAAGGGGTTCCGGATGTTTCCCGAAATGTTTGGGTACGAGAACACGTTATTTGGGCCAAAGGGGAAAGCCCACAAGGTTTTTGGAAAGCGCAAAAGGAAGTTTTGCAGAGTCTAGGGGCCAGACGCCAGGGTCCCTGGCGTCTGGGTCCAGACGCCGGGAACCCTGGCGTCTGGCCCTGGAGTCCAAGACGGACTCTTGCCTTTCGGGTGAAACCGACTTTGTGGAGGCTTTTACTCCAAGTTTCGACCCCAAGGCTCAACATATAAATAGAGGGGTAGGGCTAGCACCAAAGACACATCAAGAAACACCAAGCCGTGTGCCGGCAACCCCGTCCCCTCTAGTTTATCCTCCGTCATAGTTTCCGTAGCGCTTAGGCGAAGCCCTGCGGAGATTGTTCTTCACCAACACCGTCACCACGCCGTCGTGCTGCCGGAACTCATCTACTACTTCGCCCGTCTTGCTGGATCGAGAAGGCGAGGACGTCATCAAGCTGAACGTGTGAAGAACTCGGAGGTGCCGTGCGTTCGGTACTTGGATCGGTCGGATCGTGAAGACGTACGACTACATCAACCTCGTTGATAAATGCTTCCGCTTAGCGATCTTCAAGGGTATGAAGATACACTCCCCCTCTCGTTGCTATACCATCACCATGATCTTGCGTGTGCGTAGGAAAATTTTGAAATTACTACGTTCCCCAACACGGGTAGTGGTCATGATAGTCTTCGCTGGATGCCTGGCCTTGGTCATTTTTCCAGCTTCACAGGCTCCACATAAGTGATCCTTGAGGAATTTGACATTCTCAATGCCAATGACATGCTTCTTCTTCGCAAGCATGTTCAAATTCCTCATGCCTGCGTGACCAAGTCGTCGATGCCATAGCTAGCCTTCTGAAGCTTTTGCAAGTAGACACACGGATGGTTGTGGTCCTGACTTTTTCCTTTGTCAGCAAAGATGATATGCTTCAGAGGTGACGGTGATAAAGGAGCATCCATCAATAGATTCTTGTCACCAGTCATATGATTTGTACATCCACTATCGAGGACTCATTCAGTGGTTTTGGGTTGATCATCCTGCAGATGAATTAGTGTAGCTTACAATCTCATATGCTTCATCAGTGAAGAATATGATATCAAGTTCATCAGATGAATTTCATCAAGCAGTAAACAGATATAGCAGTATGAGGATGTGTGAAATGAAAGTTCATTTCATCATGATTCGCCTGAATCCTTTCAGGCATTTTCGTCAGGTCCCCAGCAAATTCTTCAGACGTTAAAGCACGTCTGGAGACCTGACCCTGCAGAAGAGATTAGTTCTTTTTCTTCACCACCCACATCTGGAGGGGTGGCAAAGAGTTCATCATTCTGCGAGCACCATATGAGAACGGTGGCAAAGATGCCAAACCATTTCGTTTCACATAAGAGGGGTTAGGGTAAGCATATCAATAAGCAGAGTAATTCTTTGAGGACTTGTGAACATAATGGTTTGAAGAATAATGCACATATTCATAGCCCTTAGCTCTACCCTGCGACACAGAGTTGTTAGCATGATGATAATCATATGAGGACTTTGATCCTTTTGAGGAATTTGATCCGTATGAGGACTTGGATACATATGAAGAGTTTGGTCCATATGAAGAATTTGATCTGGGGTTCCTGTTCTTCACAGGTGGTGTCATGAGGACATTCACCTGAAGACTTTCAACATAACTTTTGGGAACCCAGATTTTCTTCATAGGGGAACCGTTCCTGCAGTTAGTGCCAACATATCTAGCAAATACTTCACCATTCTGATTTTTGAACAGTTTATAGTTGGAGTCAAATGACTCATCAGAAGAATGAGGAGATTCACATGTAAAGCCAGATAAGTTAGATGGATCAACTGGAGGTCCCTTTGCAGCAACCCATGAGGTTTTGGGATACTGCTCAGGCTTCCAATATGTTCCATCAGCATTGAGTTTCCTCTCAAAGGCAATACCCTCTTTCCTAGGGTTTCTGTTGAGGATCTGCTTTTTGAGCACATCACAAAGTGTCTGATGCCCTTTGAGGCTTTTGTACATGCCTATCATGTACAATTCCTTTAGCCCTGCATTGTCAGTGATACTAGCAATGTCCTCAGATGAGGAATTAGTGATAGCAGAGGCAGATGAAGAATTTGTAACTGTTGAAGCATTTGAACATTCAGGCGAAGAATTAGCAGTTTCACGTTCAATGCACTTTAAGCATGGAGGAACAAATTCTTCCTGAGAAGCGCTGATTTGTTGAGCTAGTAATGAATCACGCTCCTTCTGAAGATCTTCATAACACACTCTTAGCTTTTCAAGATCTTCCTTTCTTTGAAGAGATTCAAGAGAAAGCTTCTCGTGATCTTGCTTTTCTTGAAGAAATTCATAAGAGAGTTTCTCATGATCAGACAAGAGAGCGTTATGATGACCTTGAAGGTTGTCAAACCTAGACTGAAGTCTCTAAAGATTTTCAGTCAGGGCTTTAGTGCAATCCATTTCTTCACCCAACATATCATCACTTTTATCTAGCATGTTTTGAACCTTTTCAAAAGCCCGTTGTTGTTTCACAGCAATCTTAGCAAGTTTCGAGTAGCTGGGCTTGAGATCCTCATCAGATTCATTTTCACTAGATTCAGAGGAGTTGTATTTGAGTACTTTAGCACCTTTCGCCATGAAGCAATAGGTGGGAGCGTAGCCATTATTATCTTCATCAGGCTTGTCGGTGGAGTCAGTTTCTTCAGTGTTGAAGATGGACTTGCTGACGAAGGCAGTAGCGACGGCCAGACTCGCCACACCAGACTCAGATTCTTCAGACACCTCCTCTTCATCATTTTCCTCAGATTCAGCTTCAGAGTCCATTTCCTTGCCAATGAATGCCTGAGCCTTCTTGGAGCTGCTCTTCTTGTAAGATGAAGACTTCGAGGATTTTGATGACGAAGATTTTGACGATTTCTTCTTCTTCTTTGCATCATCAGAACTGTAATCCTTGTATTTCTTCTTCTTCATTTCCTTTTCCCACTGAGGACAATCTTGGATATAGTGACCAGGTTTCTTGCATTTGTGGCACAGCCTTCTTTTATAGTCACTAGAGAGGAATCACTGCTCCTTGAGTATTTTCCAAAGCGAGCACGTCTTGAGAACTTCTGGAATTTCTTCACGAGCAGTGCTAGCTCCTGGCTCAATTCTTCAGGATCACCAAGGCTACAACCAGAATCCTCATACTCAGAGTCAGACATAGCCTTAGCCTTCAGGGCACGGGGTTTGCCATAGTTTGAACCATAGAGATCTCTCTTTTCAGCAAGCTGGAACTCGTGAGTGTTTAGTCTTTCGAGGATATCAGCAGGATCAAGCGACTTGTAGTCAGCACGTTCTTGTATCATCAGTCCCAGAGTATCAAATGAGGAATCAAGCGATCTCAACAGTTTCTTCACAACTTCATGATCAGTGATGTCAGTGGCACCGAGGGCTTGAAGCTCATTTGAGATGTCAGTGAGGCGATCAAAGGTTTGTTGGACATTCTCATTGTCGAGTCTTTTGAAGCGGTTGAAGAGATTCCGAAGAACATCGACTCGAGAGTCACGCTGAGTTGAAACTCCTTCATTTACTTTGGACAGCCTATCCCGGATAAGCTTAGCAGTTTCCAAAGCACTCACTCTTCCATACTGTCCTTTGCTCAGATGACCACATATGATATTCTTCGCTTGAGAGTCGAGTTGTTTGAATCTCTTCACATCGGTAGCGTTCAGTGAGGGAGTGACAGAGGGGACACCATTTTCCACAACATACCAGAGATCGTTATCAATTGCCTCAAGATGCATTCGCATCTTGTTCTTCCAGTAGGGGTAGTCCGTTCCATCAAAGGTAGGACACCCAGCCGAGACCTTGATCATACCTGCGGTCGACATAACTAAAACTCCAGGCGGTTAAACCAAAATCACATAGAACAAGGGAGTACCTCGCTCTGATACCAATTGAAAGTGCGTTATATCGACTAGAGGGGGGTGAATAAGCGATTTTTATGAATTCTTCACTGAGGAATTTGCTGGTGAGGAAATTCCTTAGCGAAGAACTACTTGCAGCGGAATAAGTACTCAGAGGTAAACATAACAGGATACAAACATAGTCATCATGATGAAATGAAGACTAGCACAAAGTACAGAAAGCGTAAACACAGGATAACAAGATGAAGACAAACAGACTGAAGAAATTGAACTGTGAAAGTCTTTAGTCAAAGTCTTCAAGCACAGATATGAACAACATACAACACAGTAATGAGAAAATGGAAGGGTTGAGGAAATAGAACCAGTTAGTTGGTGAAGACATTGATTTGGTAAACCAGTTCCAACTGTTGTCTCAGTTGTAGGTCTGGTTGGAGCGGCTGAGTATTTAAACTCGAGGACACGCAGTCCCGGACACCCAGTCTCTGAGACGCAACTCAGGACACCCAGTCCTCACCGTATTCTCCTTGAACTAAGACCACGCAGGTCTCGTCCAATCACTCGTGGTAAGTCTTTAGGTGACTTCCAAACCTTCACAGACTTGGTCACTGGGCAATCCACAATTCCTCTTGGATGCTCTAGACCTTGACGCCTAACCGTCTGGAGAAAGCACAGTCTTCAAAGGTAACAAGCGTCGGATCCACGCGGGATCAATTTCTTTAGTGATGCTCAATCACTTTGGATTTGTGGGGGTTTGGTTTTGGATTTACCTCACTTGATGATTTTCACTCAAAGTCCTCGGAGGATGGGTTGCTCTCAGATGACAAGTGTCAAGTTCTCTCGGAGCAGCCAACCAACTAGTGGTTGTAGGGGGCGGCTATTTATAGCCTAGGGAGCAGCCCAACATGATAAGACATAAATGCCCTTCAATGATATGACCGTTAGGTGGATAAGATATTTTGGACAGCCGGCGCGCAGCACAGCAACGGTCGGAAATTTGACTCTCAAATTCCTCAGGGCTATCATGTTCCTCAATGTGTAGGCAATTCGCACTGGCGAATTCCTAACTCCTCAGTCAGAGCAAAGTCATCAGTGACCAGAAGAACTGCGTCTCTGTCACTGAAGAACTTGACTGAACTGTATGAGATTTCCAATGGCTTCACTCGAAGGGGATTGGTAGGTGTAGGATTTTGAGTTGAGCATCACATGGAAATTTTTCCTTAGTATTTCCTCGACCACCTTTAACAGTACGGTGTTTCCTATGACTCAAGAAAGAGAAAATGAAACTACGAAAACAAAACTCTTCACGCTTCATGTTCCACGAATGAATACCAAGTCTTCAAGGTCACACCAATTTCTTCACTTTCAAAGTCTTCAGAAAGTCTTCAGAATATCAAAGTCTTCAGTCGAAGAACTTCATTTTTAGGGGTCGACTTTCTCTGTAAATATCAAACTCCTCATAGACTTATAGACCTATGTACACTCACAAACGCATCGGTCACTTAACCTATAAGTCTTCAATACACCAAAATCACTAAGGGGCACTCAGATCCAATGGCTGCTAGCAGCCTGTATCATGGTCGCGCCTACCACGACCGTCGCGTCGCTCGCGCGGTCGCGCTCTTGGAGATTTAACACGGTGCGTTAGGCTATCTGATGTTGCCATGTCATACATAGTCATCACTTAGTCACTCATACTACAACAGGGTTGGCTATAAGGTTGACTATAAGTGTATTTTTTTACTCCTCTCTATCTCTTTCTTCGTACTCCCTCCGTCCCATAATATAAGAACGTTTTTGACACTAGTGTAGTGCCAAAAACGTTCTTATATTATGGGACACATGGAGTACTAGTATTTATTGCATTTGCCAAGGAGTGACCTCTTCCAATGAAATGGTGTTGCTAATTTTGCTTCATTTAATTAGCTATAGACTCAAAATTGTCTTTTCACCTAGGTACACGCGCTTAGCACTGTTTCTTCCTTGGGTCACCTAGGTACACGCCACATCAGACTTTATGCATATGTGGCAAGCTTAAGCACCTGTAGGAGCAACTAAGGTGCTCGTCCGTTGAACGGAAGAGTGAAATGGATTGATCGGGGTGTTGTTTACTTTGACAAAGGATGTGGGGGTGATCTCATGTGTAACAGGTATCGATAGGTTTCTTCGGATATTATTTCATCTCTAGAGCTCAGAAACATCCGGATGAAATAGATAAAAAAAAGTATCTTTTGCAAACAAAAGCGCTCAACTGTTCAACCTGCATCCAAAACTTGTGAAGAAATAACTCTTATTGTGCTTTGCAGGACATGGTTCATCATAAGTCTTTCACCGGTACTGTAGTAAAATTCATACATGGAAGATTCTAGACTAAACCATAAATGGATACACTTCTATTCATGCGCGATACTCCAATAGAGCAAGATCATGCATGGAAGTCTCCACATGCTTAGACAGCGGATTACATTGAGCGAAGACTAATGATCAACATTTCACTTAGTAATGCATATGTCCAGGTGAACCTCCTTGGAGTCCCCATGCACATTGTTGGGGGTCAAATAATACCATGCGTCTTCCATGTCCACATCGGCGGGAAGGTCCTAGCTTGGCAGAGTCCAAGTCAGCTTGACGTAGCCAGTGTCACCGCCCACGGACCTCCGAGGGGTAGTAATAGTTAGCACGCACCCGTACATCGGCCTCGTGTCAGTGTCAGCGTTAGCGGTGTCGCCCCTGACGCACACTACAGAGATGTGGCGGAGGCTTGCGCGGGCCTTGCCGGTGGCCACGATCAAGAGGAAGACACTGCCGTCCTCTTCCGAGACTAGCAGGCGGTGCTGATCCTCCAGCGACTCCGGCACGGTGAACGGGTAGCACGTCTCCTACTTGATGTTCTTCGCCAAGGGCCAGTAGTGATCACCGCACGCCTGCGTCAGGTGATGCACGATGTCCGCCGGCGAGCCCCAAAACGGCACCGGGCACTCATAGCAGTAGACGAAGGGCTCCTTGGAGGCATCGACCAGGCCGTCCATGAAACGGGAGTGGCTGTAGGGGACGTTCCGCCAGTTGAATATATGAGAAAGTTACTACGAGATTTACTACAAAATAAATCATGACGGCTATAACAGAGATTAAACTAATCATGCGGATTAGCATAGTAGATGAACAGATCGAGTCTAGGACACAGACTAGAAACATGAATTCTACCACGATTTCGAACAGGAAGGATAGAAACACATACGGTGCAACGGGAGCAGCACCATTGGCGTTGAGGTTGTCGCCCATGTCGTTGAGGAAGAGGTTGCCGAGGTCGGGGAAGAAGTCGTCGTTGGTGAAGTCGTGGCTGCTAGCAGTCGTGAGAGAGTTCTCCCCAAATGTCAACATCGGCCGCCGAATGGAGCACAGGAGGGAGTGGTTGTAGGGGACGTTGTGGCCGCCGAATGGAGCGCAGGAGTAGCCCACGAAGCAGTAGACGGTGCTCCTCCCTAGTCTCTACTCTTATCTCTATCTCTACTACTCTTCTTTGTTTTTTATAATATACTAGTTGTAGTTGTCAAATCGAATAGTACTGTGCCATCCACTGCACGCCCGGTTGAACACGCCTCCTCGCCTCCATTAAACTCGCATGCAAACCAAGAAACTTACTCCGGCCTGCGGGAGGAAATTTGCCGGTTGCCGCGGGAGGGTTATTCTGCAAATTTTCAGCAACTTAGCATGCGACTGTTTGATCTCAGATCCAAGGGCTGCCAGCCCCCCGTATCATGGTCGCACCTACCATGACCGTCGTGTCGCACGTGCGGTCGCGCCCTTGGAGATTTAACATGGTGCGTTAGGCTATCTGATGTTGGCATGTCCTACATAGTCATCACTTAGTCACTCATACTACAACAAGGTTAGCTATAAGGTTAGTCATCACTTAGGAGAAAATTTTACTACTCCCTCCATTTACTCCTCGTCCCTACTACGTACGTACTTTGGTTAGTACTCCCTCCATTTACTTATACAAGGCCACTATAAAAAAATACATTTTTCATCTATACAAGGCCACAAATAGTAATCGAGACTTTCCCTCCTTTCCAGTTTATGGCTCAATTTCGAAATCTCTCCAACCAAGGTAGACGCTGAGTGGTCGAATTAATTTCGTAGTTTGCACAGTACGCTCGTTTTTCTCAAGAAGTTATGTTTACCGAGGCATTAATTAGAACGAATGCATGAATGACCGCTAAATTTCCATGAGCTTGTACATGCATTGGTTAGTTTCCTCTTGACACTGCTTGCGTCAGGTGATCTAATGCACCTCAAAATCCAACATGTAATGGCACTACTACTAGTATAGTAGAATTGAGACTTATCAAACGGAAAAAACGGATGTTTTTAGATGAGCCCTATAAACCCTAGTGGGTACATACTCCGTAAAAATAGATTTTTCCAAAACTAAGTCGCTCCCTTCCATGAATTCTGTAGTATACTCCTCCGTCGACGCTCCCTTTCATGAATTATGTACTTCCTGTCACCGACATGTGGGACATATAGCAACCGGGTCGACGTGTCAAGCACAAAATAATAGTGCAGAACAGCAGGGGGGACGCACCCCACTCGTACCGGCCGAGTAGTAGTAATGAGCAATGAGACGTCAAATCACAATGCTGCACCTTCCTAGACGGACAAAGCAACCATTATTTCACACTTCGGTTCGACATCATCTCAAACCACGTACTAGTATTGCTTCTGCCTCAAGAGGGACACGCGAATTGCCTTGGTACATCATGACACATGGGACCGCATGACAGGCCATGCTCCCCCGCCGATCGCTCGGTAAAATCACCTCATTTTTACTATACTTCCTCCGGATCGGTTTACTACACGGCATGCACGTCGTTCTAGGTTGAGAATTTAACTAGCTATATATACTGTATATGTGATGAATAGTACGCTAGCCTTCTAAAAAATGTATACTTTTGTACAGTAGTACTATCGATGGATTGCGCCATGGAGAAAAAATTGAAATTTAAAAAAAGGTGGTACATATAGAGAGCGCTCGTCGCCCAATATGCATATAGTACTATTAAAAAAGCTAGTACATGCTTAATTGGGGTGCTAAATTCTATTAAATAAATACTAGTACTAGTATCTACATACAGAAGAGTTAAAGTAACAAGAAGAAACGTAACATAGTTCTACTGGGGGCTTAGCACAACACACCCCTCAAATTAAACTAAGCACACCTGAAATTAAACTACGCAACTAATCCGGTAGACACTGCATTAGAAGTCTAGAACTGCCATGAGCAACGACACTGCCACCTTACTCGGAGTCCTCGTCCAAGTCCTCGACTTCGTCCTTGTCCCTCTTCCTCTTGGCCGATACTTCTTTGCTTGAACCGCCAACTTGGCTGTTGCTCTTCATCCAACCCTTGTAGATATTGAAACAAAGGTAGCCATCCATTGCAGCATAGTGGATGTGGTCTATATCTAGTACATTCCGCTGCCATGCATGACGATGAAACGTGTAATGAGGTTTCTCCAGTTTACGGTACGAAGGATGAACCATGGCTCCTGCCAGGGTCAGCATTGAGGGCTGACGAGAGGGCACCAGCCGATTCTTCTGGAGGTCGAAGGGGTTGCCTACAACGAGGCCTATCCGACGCAGGACTTCTTTGTCGTTCTTAAAGTCTACAGTAACGAATTTGACTGTTTTGTCCTCGAGGAAGTTCTTAAAATCCTGGCACTGAACGTCGGCATGGCATATGTGGTAGACCAAGCAACATTATGTACGCAAACCTGGATCACGGCGGGCTTCTTCCTCTCTTCGTCCTTTAGATCCTTCTCTCGTCCCACGACTGTGGTGTACTCAACATCTAGCCCAGCGACCCACTCATCATGTGAGTTTTCGAACATGCGTCTGAAGCGAGAAAGGCATCCTTTCACCGTCGCGGAAGTACGGGTGTAGATGATGTCGAACTCATCGCCGGTGATGGTTCTAACCTTGTACTCACCGCCGATCGGGGAGATTTGGGACGCCATGGATTTGGGAGGAGGGTTAGGATTAGTGGAACTGCCGTAATGTGAATGGACGGGACGACTAGGAGCGAACCGCCGTAGTATTAAAGGACGTGAGGGGACGAGTAGGAGAGAACAGCCAGCGTGCGAACGGCAGGGTAGTGGCTTTCCATTCTCCCATGATACGGGCTTCCGAGAGCCCTTGGATCTGAGATCGAACGGTTGCATGGCGTGATTCTAGACCTATGGGTGAATATCCTATCCTGGAGGGTTATTCTGCAAATTTTCAGCAACTTAGCATGCGACCGTTTGATCTCAGATCCAAGGGCTGCCAGCAGCCTGTATCATGGTCACGCCTACCACGACCGTCGCGTCGCTCGCGTGGTCGCGCCCTTGGAGATTTAACACGGTGCATTAGGCTATCTGATGTTGGCATGTCATACATAGTCATCACTTAGAGGGTGCTTGGATCCAAGGGACTTATTTTAGTCTGACTAAAAATAGTCTCTTTAAGAGGCTAAAGTTCCAAGCCCCCCTGACTAAAGAGGGGCTAAAACTAGTCTTCAGACTAAATATTTTTAGTCAGGGGTACCCCTACTAAAATGTGGATTAGTCCTCTCTCTCCTCATTTAACTCCTCTCCTTTAACACAGGGGAGTTCTGGATTGGAGGGTTTGAAGGATAATAAATGCTCATTAACTTGATTCTAGTCTCTTTAGTATTTGGATCCAAGCATGGGTGAGGCTAGCAAGTCTTCGTCCCACTACTTTTAGTCATGGGACTAAAACGTATCCAAGCACCCTCTTAGTCACTCATACTACAACAAGGTTGGCTATAAGGTTGGCTATAAGTGTTTTTCTTTTTACTCCTCTCTATCTCTTTCTTCGTACTCCCTCCGTCCCATAATATAAGAACGTTTTTGACACTAGCTAGTGCAGTGTCAAAAACGTTCTTATATAATGGGACACAGTGAGTACTAGTATTTATTGCATTTGCCAAGGAGTGACCTCTTCCAATGAAATGGTGTTGCTAAGTTTGCTTCATTTAATTAGCTATAGACTCAAAACTGTCTTTTCACCTAGGTCACGCGCTTAGCACCATTTCTTCCTTGGGTCACCAAACTAGTATCTCTCTTCTTGATTAACTTGCCACATCAGACTTTATGCCTATGTGGCAAGCTTAAGCACCTGTAGGAGCAAGTAAGTACAATAGTGCGCTTTACATGGAATTTTTGCATATGTGGAGGATAGAGAGGCAAGGAAAAAATGGAGAAGTGGGCTCTCATGCAAGAGCCAACCTCTACTACTACATGGTGGAGCATTGGGAGAGGCACCTCTATGGAGCTGGTGAGGAATCGGGAGACTCACGTCGGTCGTAGCGCCGCGGTTAAAATGATAATGGCAAGTCAAATCACGGGGCTCCACCTGTCCAGCAGTAACTCGCTGTCAAATCACACAACCCTACGTTTGCAGCAGCCTACTCCCTCGTCTTCTCGCGTCTCTGTCGAACCGACTAGGCGGAACTATCCCACCGCCTACCGGGCAGGAAAAGCCCCGCCCTCGACTTTGAAATAGTATACAGTATACTAATTTTGTATCCATGGATTGCGCCCACGCCATGGAGCAAAGTGTCTAGAAAACGGCGGTACACATGTATGAAGTATACAGCATGCCCGTTGCGTTCGCGTCGCACCCCAGACGGTCGGTCGGTCTAGCAAGCTGCTCTCCGAATGGAACGCGCGTCATATTGCGTTCGCACACACATGTGGGACGACAATTGAGAACCGACCATAGGCACACTCCCCGGCCCCGCAAGTCGGGTGACTTAATAGAAGAGGGAGACAAGCGATAGTATTAGAGAAGTGTTATACTACGTTTGTGCCTGGACGATCCCTGCAAGACACAGAAGATCAGTTCGTCCATGCATGTGACCAGACTCAAGCAGACACGCCTGGATTGGCTATCGTCTACATATCGTGCACGCTATGTTGTACATGGCTGTAGTTGTGGTGAGAAATCTAAAAAAAGGTTTCTTGTCATCGCGCAAAATTATGTGTCATGTGCTTTGGATCACTGCGAGGGTTAAACAGCGACAACTGAGTTGGGCTAGTCATTGGGGGCACATGCACGAACAGTGACTACTCGGTTGCCATCTAGGTCAAGCCGGCTATGTTAATTAGGACATCTATCGATGGACCCCTTTTCTACGAGTTTATCTTTAATTTGAGCTTTGTTCCTCGTCTAGTTTGTCCGTCGGGATTCATGTTGTCTCCTTTGGGCAGTGAGGTTATGATTTCTTGTCATGTGGCATTTTTTCGTGTTATATGTTATAATCCGGCCCTTCAGATCAAAATCATGACAACTGTGCCTCCGGGCCACATGCACGAAGACTTCTCGACAGTCATTGACGAGGTCAAGCCGGCTTCGGTAGACAAAAGAAAACTAAGTACTACTCCACTATATAGGCATGAGCCTCCACGCTTGCTTGCTAGTGTTGCTCTCTTCACACTGTCTCGGCCTCTCCAGATCTAAACATGACAGCGGTGGCCACACTCTCTCTCTCGCTCTGCTCACCACTGGTCACAGATCCAGCCGGATCCTCTCCGCCGGGAAAGGTGAGAAGGTGCAACGTTCACGCGGTCGTCCTCGGCGAAGGCTCTTACCCACTGTTGGGTGCGTCCCAAACAGCCTGCCTTGCCGTTCTCTCCCAAGCACCGCTGGCGAGGGAGGGCCTCCGACTCCTTCTTCCTCGCTGCCGTAGTGTGGGCAGATGCGGCCTCCTGCCGCCCACCTAGCGACATCCTGGCGACCATCAGGTATAACTTCCTTCGAAACCGGCCTAGGTCTACTTCCAGAGCTCCTGACGTCGCTGCATTTGTAACTTTTTCTATTTCTCAGGCCCCCTCGTAGATAGGATCGATCGGCTATTCGAAAACCACCTAATTTTTTTTACGTTTAAGAGGTAAAACTAGTTCATGCACTTGAATCTAGTACTACTTGGTTCAAACAAGGAAGAAAGGGGTGGGGGTGGGGGAGGATTTGTTTCCTGAATCTAGGACTTGGTCGAAAGAGGAAATAATGGGGGCGAAAAGTAGCAGCGACTGGCTATCCAATTGGTCTCTATATCTAATAGGGATATAAAGGGAAACGCAGTACAAACTCAATATAAACCCGATCTATTGGTTGAAAAAGGAAAGGAAGTGGGGACTGGGGGACAAGTCAACAGAGTAAGTCGAGCACTAGATTTGCTAGCCTCACACAGTATAAGGTGGTTATACCGAACAAAAATGGGACCACCCAGATATCCTGTTCTGATGTTTGTTGCCCCGAGCCACTCTTATGTAATGCCACTTGTAAAATGTAGCAGTCGCACTATTAAAAGTAAGGACACGTTAAACCAATGTTGTTTTCAATGTAATGCCCAAAGAAATGTCGTATTTAACGGTTGTCATAGTAAATCCTAATGCCCACACTAATATCTAGCAATGCCACTGCTTTAGAAATTGCTACTGTCCTTGTAGGATTGCCATTCAGATAAGGAACATGCTTCTTTTCATTTGATGCATGTTTCATCACTTGTTAGTCACCCTCCTTTCCACCTTTTTTGTGCAAACAGAGATATATATTTCACGCTCGATCTTTGATGAACTGCACAAATGATATCCAAATTATAGTTCACAACCAACCGTGATGTTGCTCAATTTTATTGCCACTAATGAATAAGAAGCTCTGTGGGTTTCGTTTTCTGATGGAAATGGAATTGGGGCTGGAGCCCTTTTCTTAAAAAAAATTGAAGAAGAAGCTGCTAGCTCACAGGACATTGCTTCATTTTAGGTGAACTGCACCAAAAGGTCCCATGAATTGAATCATCCATGTTGGTGACTGAAAGAGCCAGCTTCAGCATCCCAGTCTAAGCACCCCCGGCCTCCATCCTTGCGATGCTCAGTACACCTCGTTTGCCACCTGCTCGACACTAGTGTCACTGATAAAATGAAGTAATAATACAGTTAAAATAGAGCGAGTGTCATCTCTATCATTTCATTTCCAATGTAGATAAAGAAAGTGCTTCTCTTTGTTAAAGTATGTTTCATCAACTAGTCCCATTGTTAATGTTTAAGCATTTCTGCAAACTAGGGTGCTTAATTTTAGTTGATATGTACAAAAATAGAGATTTGAATGTCTCAAGGCGCCTCCTTGTACTACTGATGTACACTAATGTTCATCACTGGCAGAAGGTGTATCTAGGAGACTTGGGACGATGTCCAGTATGACGCGTACCGTATGAGGCGTCGCAGGGCCCATCTCGCCCTCGCAGCATGGCATACTATGATACTATCGCAATATTTTCTTCTATTTATTTTGTGTGTTTCATCAACTAGTGCCACTATAATGTAATCACGCTTTTTCATTATCTGTGCAAACAGGGTTATTCAGCTGCGTTTTGGTGGAACTGCACAAATGTACGTATGGAACCGGCATATATGCAGAGTGCGAGGTGTGCCAAGTAAAAATTACCGACACCAACCATGCTGCATGCATGCATTGGCATCCACCACCACCAGTGGGATGTGTGGCACTCTCTATGGACGGATCTTTCTCGGCAGCAAATCCTCTAACCAAATACTAGTAGCTTATATTGGCAGTTTTCTAGGGAGTACTCTTTTCTGAAAGAAGTACAAATCTATTTTTCTTTATTTGTACACTGTGTCACAACTTTGGCCCAAAGGTCTAGAGCTATTTTAGGGTGACTGGCGTAGTACTCGGAGACTAATTGTAAGCATGATTTTCATTAGCTGTCACATTGATTGTAAGCATGAGCAGGTGGAAGATTAGGTTAGTGCGAACCTTACCTTAAACCCTACCGCCGCCGTTGAAATGAGGCGAGCATCGAGGGAACCGTGGAGAACAGCGGGGAAGCGACCTCACGCCATCCGGCCTCCTCTTGCGGTGGGAGAACGAATACTCCTGTGGCACCGGCTAGCTCTGCACCCTCACGAACGGCACACCATACTCGATCGATTCGTTATCCTCTAGGTGCTCGACCTTCGACCTGTACGCCCACCACCTCCGCCTGACTGTCGCCTCGGGCGAATCTGTCTGCTCCATCGCCCATAGGAGATACTCGATGAACTCGGAGGACTGCGACGTGACTGCCGCCGAGGATTACATGTACATCGCCGCCCTCATCGCCCCCAACTCACTCTTTCGCATACATTGCCACATGGCCCGCATGTCCTCGAAATCTCCCACTCATTGTCAAACCAACTAAGGATCTCCTTCAACCTGGCTAACTTTGCCTGGTCGCCGCCGGCGATCTGCCTGATTCGCTGCTGCATCCTCTACATAGATGTCGTTCTGAGTGGTCCGGTGCTAGCTTTGGAAGATGGGAGGAGAGACGGTGGTCTTGCAATAGAGAAGAGGGAGAGGAGAGGAGGTGGTTTTGGAATGGAGATGATGGAGAGGAGAGGAGGTGGTTTTGCAATGGAGAGAAGATCAGAAGAGGGAGAGGCGAGACGGTGGTTTTGGAATGGAGATTATGGAGAGGAGAGGAGGTGGTTTTGGAATGGAGACGATGGAGAGGAGAGGAGGTAGTTTTGCAATGGAGAAGATCAGAAGAGGGAGAGGCGAGACAGTGGTTTTGGAATGGAGATGATGGAGAGGAGAGGAGGTGGTTTTGCAATGGAGATGAGGGAGAGGAGCGTGCGGCAGCGATTTAGGATTGGGCGAGAGGGCCGGCGCGATGTGACTGGATCAAAATCAAAATCAATTTACCCTTCAATTAAGAAAGCGACCCCACATTAACTAGTCTCCCTTTTATTCTGGGTCATAATTGACCATGATTTCCGCACATAAAATATGTGTTATACATTGCAAAAATAATATAATTTGAAAGTACATTCAGATATGAACCAAACGATACAATTTTTGGTGACATGCATTCACATTTTGCTTGTCACATACAGTACGTGGTCAAACTTTGACCCAAAATACGCAAAACAACAAAAAAATACTTCCAAGACCAACGTCGCTCTTCCGCTCTTCTCCTCTTAAACCACCACTGCTCCTCTCCTGTTCCAATCTAAATCTAGCGCCGCTCCTCTCCTCTTCCATTTCAAAACCACCGCCCCTCCTCTCTTGTTCCACCGTTGTTTGTCAAACCACCGCCGTTTGTGAGGGTGTACTCCCAGAGCGAGCAGGTGGAGTCTTCATCGACCAAACCCAACTGCAAGAGGAGAAAAGCAGTTGGCCCGACAATGCTTCCCTGCCATCGTCTCCCTCGCTGTTCACATCGTCTCACGGGGCGGCTGTCTGCCGCCGAGGAATAGGAGGGGGCTGCCGCCCCCCCCTAGCCCAATAGTCGGGCAGGTTGTGAATTGTCAGGAGGAGCTTAGGGTTGTTAGTATTTGCAGGTTGTGAATTGTGTTTTGTGTTGTGTATTTTGAGAGTACTTTCAGATATGAATGTATTTTGAATTTCAGATTTGCAGTATTGAGCATATGAAGAATTTTATGAATTCTAGAGATCTATTTTTAGCACTTAAAAAATGTAGTTTCATAGGAGTATAAAAGTGCATACGAGAAGAAACTGCAAGATTCAGTTTTAGAGAAGAAACTGCAAGTTTAGTTTCAGATAAGAAACTGCAATTTCAGAGGCAGCGCATTTATATTAACACGACCTTTTCAAACAGGGTTAACATCACGTTGGAAGTTTTATTCATGGTCGAAGATGGAACTACCAGCCAGTTAACATCATGCTGATCAACATTCATGCATAGCACATCTTCATATGATGCACAGTCAAAATGCCCACACAATGTCGAGTGTGCGAAACACAGAGAAAACGAGGGATGAACTTTTGGCAAGTGTTGGACGTGATTTTGGGCTGCCCTGTCTAGGCTTTCAGTTTTAACATGCGCAGCCCACGAACTCGGATGGGAGGGCCTGTTTGTATTTTCTTAGGGCCATCATGTATCGACTGGCCTATGGACCTCCCATCCGAGGTTTTATTTTTGGCAGCCCAATTTATGTATTTTTTTTAAGAAAACGCAGAGGTCTGTTCTATTTTTCAATATAAGAATAGGAACGCCAGGTACAACTTATGTTTCCCTTCTAACTATATTATATATATTTAAATTATTTTATATGTTATTATATATTATTTTATTGTCATCATATATTTAACAGATACTTATATATGTAAGAAAACAATATCCCACATCTTATTAGCTTATAAAAATAATTTCTTAACAAATAAAATCCTGGATTGTTTTGGCACGAAAATCCTAGTGATTGTGTACAAAAGCTTGGTAAGATTTAAGGACGAATGTAATAATATCACTTATTATTTAAATATATTTATAACAAAATGCTCAGCCCTTTTTTATATTGTGATAACATTGCTGGCCCAACCCAACATTATAATTAGAATCAGCCCAGCAAAATCGTGTATCTAGATAAAGTGCAAATGGCCTGTAATTTTTTAGGAAATAAAATAAATGGGCCGCATGGACGCTATATTAATTGTTCACATAGCCCAGCTAATGGTTGTAATTCAAAATAAAATAAAATCAAATTGAATGTAAATTCTACCGTGCAAAAAAAAAGACTGTAAATTCTGAAAGAATGGGTTGAATACGTGCCACATTTTTGGAGGCTGAAATGTGGGCCAATAGGTCGAAGCCAACGCAAGTCGTTGTCAATTTAGTCAACAAATGATTCTGACATGTTAGCCGTTGGATTTACATCCAACGACCGACATCCATCTTCAATCTCTCGTCTTCTTCCTCCAGCGCCGCCGGGACCACCTCTCGCCTCTTGCTGCTAGTAGCTCTGCTTAGCACGCTTCGCTATGAAGCGCTACTCCACCGTTGGCCAGGCCATCCGTCCACCGCTCCACACCTCCTGTTCTTCTCCACCGACTGCCGAACCACACCGCACTAGAACCATTTAACCCTTGTACACCTCTCCGTCTGCGACTCTACTCCCACGTCTTCCCATCTCCGGCTCGTTGTTGTCCGGGGCATCGCCGTTGTCCACCACCTTGGATGCGCTCGGCACGGTGTGGTCAACGTGGTCAACGAACGACACCATCAGAAGTAGACTGTGCGTGGAGAGGCTGACAGTTGGGTCCATGGCCTCACACAAGGAAATGCCTCCTTATTACGCGCAAAATAATGATTCCTCCACCTGACATCTGGGACCCACCGGAAGGGCCTCTGTATTTCGCGAAAAAAACGTGCCCCCCGCTGACTTGTCGGACCCACCAGCTATCTTCGCACGCAAGGAAGTGTCTCCTTATTACGCACAAAAAATGAATACTCCCCCTGCCAGCTGGAACCCAGCATACTGGGAGGCTGACTTGTGGGCCTACCAAGTTGACGGGGACGGAGGGCTTTGTCAACTTAGTCAATATGAAAGATTCTAGCTCCTGTTACCATACGATGTTCATCCAACGGTTATAGTGCTTCTTCAACCTCTGGTCTTCTTGCTCCAGCCGCCCAAACCAGCATCGGTCGTGCCGCGTGCTGCTGCCTCCCGTGGCCGGCTGTGATGCCGCGGAGGCCTCACCGCCCCTACCACCCCCACCGTTGGCCAGGCCATCCCTCTACTCAACCACACCCCTTGTTATTCTGCGCCGACAGAAGCCTCACACCGCAGCCGAACCAGTGAACCCTCGTACCCCTCTTTGTGTGGGCATCCACTGCTGCGTCTTCCTCGGCTCCGAGTCATCCCCTTCCTAGGCCTCGCCGTCGTCCACCGCGGTGGTGCTCTCGGCGCGGCGTGGTCAACATGGTCAAGGAACGACTTCCATCGGACGTGGACTGTACGTGGAGAGGCTGACAGCTGGGTCCACGGCCGAGCAAGGAAGTGCCTCCTTATTACCCTGAAAATAATGATTCCTCCACCTGACAGTAGGGACCCATAGGACGGGCCACCTTATTTCGCGAAAAAAAGTTTCCCCCTGACTGCTGGGACCCACCAGCTACATCTTCGCACGCAAGGAAGTGCGTCCGGGCAAAAAAAAGGATTCGCCTCCCTGACTGCTGGGACCCACCAGCTACATCTTCGCACGCAAGGAAGTGCGTCCGGGCAAAAAAAACAATTTGCCCCCTGACTACTGGGACCCACCAGCTACATCTTCGCACGCAAAGGAAGTGCGTCCGGGCAAAAAAAACGATTCTCCCCTCTGACTGTTGGGACCCACCAGCTACATTTTCGCACTCAAGGAACTGCCTGACTGTCGGGACCCACCTGGTCGAAGCGTATGTAGCGTTGTCATTCTGGTCATGAACATGTATGTACATATGTACTGGTCGATGTAGAGTTGAGCACGTGTCGTAGTAGAGGCGCGCACGTAGCATGTACACGTACGTATAGCGGCGAGGGTGCAAGAAAGAAAATACGGCCACATACGTACATACGGGCAGGGTCTCGAACGCCTACTCGCGCATACGTACGGCCAGGGATTGTGTACATGGCTGGGTCGGAACGAAGAAACAACGTCGTCATCGTGTTCATGGGGAGGCAACGGAATGCGTTGTGTTCATGGGGAGGCAACGGAATGCGTCGTGTTCATCGGGAGGCAACGGAACGCGTGGGAGCCAACCGGTTAGCTCGGAACGGAATGAGTGTCGTGTTCATCGGGAGGGCTTGGACGGAACAAGCGATGGAAACGAGGCCTGGCATAGCGCAGAACGGAGGAAACGGACCTCCTATGTTCGGAACAGGGTCTTGTTGATCAAGAGGGGTGTGGCGTATCGCAAAACAGAGGAAACGGACCTCCTACATTCGAAACGGGGGTCCTGTTGATCGGGTGGGGTGTGGCGTACCGCAAAACGGACGAAATGGACTTGTGTTGGAGCGCTACGGTCGAAACGGGGGTCCTTTTCATCGGGAGGGGTGTGGCGTACCGCAAAACGGGACTCCACAGGATACTGTTCATCTCCACCATCGACCTCCTCCAGCCTCCACGGGCTACCGTCGACCTCCTCCAGCCTCCACGGGCTCCTGTTCATCCAACCTCCACCGCGCGCTACTCCACCGGCTACTACTCAACCATCCCTCCACGGGCACCCCTCCACCGTCTACTGTTCATCCAGCCCTCCACACCACAGGGTCCTGTTCAACCACCCCTCCACGGCCACCCCTCCACCGTCTACTGTTCATCCAACCCTCCACACCACGGGTTCCTGTTCATCCAGAGGCAAAGCCACCGCTCACTGTTCATCCAACCCCCCCCCCCCCCGCAACGCTCACTGTTAATCCCAGAGGCAGCATCGATCTGCTTCAGTTAGCAGTAGTAGCGAAGGAATCGCTCCATTGTGTTTAGTTAACAGCCATCGATCGATCGCTCGGGTTCAGTAACGCGTGGCCTGCAGTGCAATCGCTCGGGTTCAGTTAAAGCCCAATTCCTCGCTCGGGTTCAGTCAGAGCCAACGCCTCGCACACACGCGCATACGTGTACGACAGAAACGCGCATCGCTCTGCCCCTGACCTCCCACTGTAACCGGCAACTCCTCGAAATTTTCCTCCCCCTCGCTTCTACCACGATTTTTTCCGTCAAGGACGGCCCAAAGAATGTCATGCAGCTGCGTCTCCGGCCCGTCTAGGACGAAAAGCTCATTTTCTGTCATGATTTTTTGTCATAGAAGTAGGAGCCCACCACATCCATGATGATACCGAGTTTTTTCACAATTATCGTCATAGAAGTGTCATATGTATGACAGAAAAATATTTCGTTCGGCCCAAAATGTCACGGATGTGTCTTTTTTTGTAGTGTGACAGAATCATTAAAAGTACCTGATGGCCATGTGACGTTGGGCATCTTGCTCACCATGGCACCTTCGCACTCATCGTGCTCACCGCTCACTACCTTGGGCTTCACATTAAAAATCTTCATCCATAAACTGAAGTGTGGCGAGATGCGGAGAAAGGCCTCGCACACGACGATGAATGTCGAGATGTTGAGGAAGGAATTGGGGGATAGATCATGAAAATCGATCCCGTAGTAATACATGATGCCGCGAACGAATGGGTGGAGGGGAAACCCTAGCTCGCGGACAAAGTGAGGGAGGAATCCAACCCTCTCGTGGGGTTCCGGAGTAGGGATGATCTGTCCCGCCATCGGGAGATGATGGCTGACTTTCTTGGCCAGATACCCAGCCTCCCGAAGCTTTTTGATATCCTTCTCCCGGGCGGTAGAGGCCATCCACTTGCCTCCTGCTCCGGATCCGAACATTTTCGGAGGGCCTTGGTGGGCGGAGAAGGCGAACACTTAGGCGCTAGAGCTCGAGCGGACGGGAATGGATGAGCAGAGGAAGAAGAAGGCATGGGTGAAAAAGGGGAATCCTTATCTCTTTATAAAGACGATAAAAACTGTGCGCCTCCCCACTTGCCCCGTAAACTCGCTTATTCCCCAAGCCCCGCATTGATGGTGCGGTTGGGTTACCCACACTCGTATTGATGAGAATCCCATGATAAGGGGACACGATCTCTGCCTCGACAAGATGTGCCAATAAAACCGCCTCGCAATATGTGCAGTAGCAGGTCGGGAAAAACGGTTCGAATAATGACCGGGCCGCAGCGTGATGTCACACTATGAAAAAGTTGTCAGTGGATTAGACTAGTGGAATATTGTGCTCTCTACGGTGGTATGTGGAATTTGTTTTGTAGAGCCGGACATGATTCATGTGTTCAAAATCTACCTTGAAGTATTCGGAGAAGGAACCCGCCTTGCAATGTCGCAGACAATCTGCACGCCGGACTCATCGTCATTGAAGCTTGGTTCAGGGGCTACTGAGGGAGTCCTAGATTAGGGGGTCCTCGGACAGCCAGACTATGTACTTGTGTCGGACTGTTGGACTATGAAGATACAAGATTGAATACTTCGTCCCGTGTCCGGGTGGGACTCTCCTTTGCGTGGAAGGCAAGCTTGGCAATTCGGATATGTAGATTTCCTTATCCGTAACCGACTCTGTGTAACCCTACCCCCTCTGGTGTCTATATAAACCAGAGGGTTTAGTCCGTAGGATAACAACAATCATAATCATAGGCTAGCTTCTAGGGTTTAGCCTCTACGATCTCGTCGTAGATCAACTCTTGTAATACTCATATCATCAAGATCAATCAAGCAGGAAGTAGGGTATTACCTCCATAGAAAGGGCCCAAACCTGGGTAAACATTGTGTCCCCCGCCTCCTGTTACCATTAGCCTTAGATGAACAGTTCGGGACCCCCTACCCGAGATCCGCCGCTTTTGACACTGACACTACCCCTGGGCGCGCCCCCACCTTCGTGGACCCCTCGTGGCTCCCCTGACCGACTTCTTTCGCCTATATATGTCCATATAGCCTAAAAACATCGAGGAGCACAATAGATCGGGAGTTCCGCCGCCGCAAGCCTCTGTAGTCACCAAAAACCAATCGGCGCCCTGTTCCGGCACCCTGCCGGAGGGGGGGTCCCTCAGCGTTGTCCATCTTCATCATCACGGCGCTCTCCATGACAAGGATGCAGTAGTTCACCCTCGGGGCTGAGGGTATGTACCAGTAGCTATGTGTTTGATCTCTCTCTCTCTCTCTCTCATGTTCTTCAGGTGATACGATCTTGATGTATCGCGAGCTTTGCTATTATAGTTGGATTTTATGATGTTACTCCCCCTCTACTCTCTTGTAATGGATTGAGTTTTCCCTTTGAAGTTATCTTATCGGATTGAGTCTTTAAGGATTTGAGAACACTTGATGTATGTCTTATCGTGCTTATCTATGGTGACAATGGGATATTCATGTGATCTACTTGATGTATGTTTCGATGATCAACTTGCAGGTTCAATGAACTTATGCATAGGGGTTGGCACACATTTTCGTCTTGACTCTCCGGAAGAAACTTTGGGGCAATCTTTGAAGTTCTATGTGTTGATTGAATAGATGAATTTGAGATTGTGTGATGCATATCGTATAATCATACCCACGGATACTTGAGGTGACATTGGAATATCTAGGTGACATTAGGGTTTTGGTTGATTTGTGTCTTAAGGTGTTACTCTAGTACGAACTCTATGATAGATTGAACGGAAAGAATAGCTTCATGTTATTTTACTACGGACTCTTGAATAGATCGATCAGAAAGGATAACTTTGAGGTGGTTTCATACCCTACAATAATCTCTTTGTTTATTCTCCACTATTAGTGACTTTGGAGTGACTCTTTGTTGCATGTTGAGGGATAGTTATATGATCCAATTATGTTATTATTGTTGAGAGAACTTGCACTAGTGAAAGTATGAACCCTAGGCCTTGTTTTCACGCATTTCAATACCATTTTCGCTCATGGTTACCACTTGCTACCTTGCTGTTTTTATATTTTCAGATTACAAATACCCATATCTACTATCCATATGGCACTTGTATCACCATCTCTTCGCCGAACTAGTGCACCTATACAATTTACCATTGTATTGGGTGTGTTGGGGACACAAGAGACTCTTTGTTATTTGGTTGCAGGGTTGTTTGAGAGAGACCATCTTCATCCTACGCCTCCCACGGATTGATAAACCTTAGGTCATCCACTTGAGGGAAATTTGCTACAGTCCTACAAACCTCTGCACTTGGGGGCCCAACAACGTCTACAAGAAGAAGGTTGTGTAGTAGACATCAAGCTCTTTTCTGGCGCCATTGCCGGGGAGGTGAGTGCTTGAAGGTATATCTTTAGATCTTGTGATTGAATCTTTTTGTTTCTTGTTTTATGACTAGTTTAGTTTATAAAATAAAACTACAAAAAATGGAATTGAGTTTGCCTCATACGCTTCATCTTTTTAATATCTTTCGTGAGATTGATGGAAAGGAAAAATGTGCTCAAGTGCTAGAAGAAGAAGTCTATAAAATATTTGGCACTAAAATTTTGAATGATGAACATGATTGCAATGTTGTTAGTATGAATTCTTTGAATATCCATGGTACTAATGATGATTGCACTAGTCATCATGAAAATGTCTCTTATAAGCATGTCAACTTTTGTGGAGTGCATATAGTTTGCAAGTACACACCAAATAAGGAAGATAGATTTTGCAAGAGGCACAAGTATTTAGAAACTAAATGGTTGCAAGAAAGGCTAGATGTTTGTGCTGAAAATTTAAAATTTCCATGCCGTACTTGTGAACTTTGCAATGAATGTGGTCATTTACATCTCCGATGCAAATTGTTTCATGATCGAATCGTGTCCAAAAATTGTAATTATTTGATTTCCCTTTCACATCATAATGAACTTAGTTTGCTTTTGGGTTATGAAGAAATGAAACGTTTAACTAAGAATCTTCCAGAATTTGCCCTTGAAAAATTTCTTGATATTGATCTAGAGGAAATTTATATGTATTGTGCGGTGAATTGCATTGAAAATACTTATATTGCAAATTACATAAACAAAAGAAAGCAAATAGAAGATGAAGAGAATACTATTGAAAAGGAAGAAACTTCCCAATATCCTCCTATTATTTCTTATGATGAATCAGGTAACGAGGAGGAGACTTCTATTCAGCCAATCTCATTAATAAGGAGCTCCAAAAAGAGGATTCAACCCACACATGATGTGAAGAAGAAAAAGAAAAGATGGGGAAGCAAAGGTATAAAGGTATCCCTCCCAAATGATGTTGCTCCTACTGCTCATTGTGATGATGATAATTGATATAATATAGGTGCTATCCATACTATTAATGATGAGAGTGATTATGCTTATGATATGAAAGGGCCCAAGCTTGGGGAAGATATGTTTGTTGGGATTGACATATTTGAGAATATATTTGCTGCAATTAATGTTTGTCCCAAGCTTGGGGATGCTATGTTTAATGAAGATGATATTTTTAGCCTCCCAATTTTTGATATGCAAATTTGTTATGATGATAGCATGCCTCCTACTTATGATGATTATATTGATGAAAGTGGGTTTGGAAGAGTGTCAACTTTAGGAAGTAATGATCCCACTATTTTGGAGGATGTTTAATCTTATTGTGCTGAATATGAAAATGGATTTGGCGAGGTCATGACTTTATTTACTAATGATTCCACTATCATGGAAGAGGTTTCAATCGATTATGATGAGAACAAAGTTGCTACTTATGATGATTATTGTGATGAAACTTATGCTATAAAAAGTAGTGATGATTATATTTATAAAACTTGTCATTATTATGATTACCCTTTTTCTTAACATTACTCTTTTAATGTGGAAGCAATTTTTAGTATTCCAGTCTCTTATGATACTCCCACTATTCCGAATGAGAAGAATTTTGCTTATGTGGAGAGTAGTAAAATTTCTATGCAAGTAGATCATGAAAAGAATGCTTTAGGTGGTGGTTATATTGTTGAATTCATTCATGATGCTACTGAAAATTATTATGAGGGAGGAACATATGCTTGTAGGAATTGCAATAATATCAAGTTTCCTCTCTATGTGTTGAAAATCTTGAAGCTATGCTTGTTTTGCCTTACTATGCTAGTTGATTATTGTTCCAATAAGTTGGTCGCTCACAAAATCCCTATGCATAGGAAGTGGGTTAGACTTAAATGTGCTAGTCATATGCTTCACGATGCTCCCGTTATGTTTCAATTCTTATCTTGTATGTGAGCATCATTGTCATCATCATGCCTAGCTAAAAGGCATTAAAGAAAAGCACTTGTTGGGAGACAACCCAATATTTACCTTTACTGTTTTTGTGTATTCACATGATTATGCTACTGTAGTAATCATGTTTTATAGCTTTTGTTTCAATAAATTACCAAGTAAGACCTTTAGGATAGCTTATGGTGATAGTTGTGTTGATCCTGCTGAAAATCAGAAACTTTTGCACCCAGTAAATTAGTTTTGATAATTCACATAAACGTGATTTTGATCTGATTATTTTTTCTCTGGATTGGTACACAAATTTCTTAAGACTTCCTAATTTGGTAGGAATTTTAGAGTTACAGAAGTATACGTTTGATACAAATTACTACAGACTGTTATGTTTTTGACAGATTCTGTTTTCTATGTGTTGTTTGCTTATTTTGATGAATCTATGAGTAGTATCGGAGTGTATGAACCATAGAGAAGTTGGAATACAGTAGATATTACACCAATATGAACTTAGAATGAGTACACAACAGTAGCTAAGTGGTGGTTTAATTTTCTTATACTAACGGAGCTTACTAGTTTTCTATTGAGTTTTGTGTTGTGAAATTTTCAAGTTTTGGGTGAAGATTCGATGGACTATGGAATAAGGAGTGGCAAGAGCCTAAGCTTGGGGATGCCCATGGAACCCCAGGATATTCAAGGACAACCAAAATCCTAAGCTTGGGGATGCCCCGGAAGGCATCCCCTCTTTCGTCTTCGTTTATCGGTAACTTTACTTTGAGCTATATTTTTATTCACCACATGATATGTGTTTTTCTTGGAGCGTCTTGTATGATATTAGTCATTGCTTTTTAGTTTACCACAATTTTCCTTGATGTACACACCTTTTTGGAGAGACACTCTTGATTTGGAATTTATTAGAATACTCTATGTGGTTCACTTATATCTTTTAAGCTAGATAATTTTTGCTCTAGTGCTTCGCTTATATCTTTTAGAGCACGGCGGTGGTTTAATTCTGTAGAGATTGTTAATCTCTCATGGTTCACTTATATTATTTTGAGAGTCTTTTAGAACAGCATGGTATTTGCTATGGTTATAAAATTGGTCCTAAAATGATGGGCATCCAAGTTTGGTATAATAAAAACTATCATAGGAAGTGAATTGGATGCTATGATCAATTTGATGCTTGATAATTGTTTTGAGATATGAGGATGGTGATATTAGAGTCATGCTAGTGCAGTAATTATGAATTTGAGGAATACTTGTGTTAAAGTTTGTGATTCCCGTAGCATGCACGTATGGTGAACCGTTATGTGATGAAGTTGGAGCACGATTTATTTATTGATTGTCTTCCTTATGTGTGGAGGTCAGGATCGCACGATGGTTAACTCCTACCAACCCTTCCCCTAGGAGCATGCATGTAGTACTTTGTTTTGATTACTTTTAGATTTTTGCAATAAGTATATGAGTTCTTTATGACTAATGTTGAGTCCATGGATTATACGCACTCTCACCCTTCCACCATTGCTAGCCTCTCTTGTACCGCGCAACTCTCGTCGGTACCATACACCCACCATTTACCTTCCTCAAAACAGCCACCATACCTACCTATTATGGCATTTCCATAGCCATTCCGAGATATATTGCCATGCAACTTTCCACCGTTCCATTATCTATGACACACATCATCATTGTCATACTGCTTTTGCATGATCATGTAGTTGATATCGTTTTTGTGGCAAAGCCACCATTCATAATTCTTTCATACATGTCACTCTTGATTCATTGCATATCCCTGTACACCGCCGGAGGCATTCATATAGAGTCATATATTGTTCTAAGTATCGAGTTGTAATCTTGAGTTGTAAGTAAATAAAAGTGTGATGATCTTCACTATTAGAGCATTGTCCCAAGTGAGGAAAGGATTATGGAGACTATGATTCCCCCACAAGTCGGGATGAGACTCCGGAAGAGAAAAAAAAAGAGAAAAGAGAAAGGCCATAAAAAAAAGAAAGGCCCAAAAAAATGAGAGAAAAAGAGAGAAGGGACAATGCTACTATCCTTTTACCACACTTGTGCTTCAAAGTAGCACCATGATGTTCATGATAGAGTGTCTCCTATGTTGTCACTTTCATATACTAGTGGGAATTTTTCATTATAGCACTTGGCTTGTATATTCCAATGATGGGCTTCCTCAAATTTCCCTGGGTCTTCGTGAGCAAACAAGTTGGATGCACACCCACTTAGTTACTTTTGATGAGCTTTCATACATTTATATCTCTAGTGCATCCGTTGCATGGCAATCCCTACTCACTCACATTGATATCTATTAATGGGCATCTCCATAGCCCGTTGAAACGCCTAGTTTATGTGAGACTATCTTCTCCTTTTTGTCTTCTCCACAAACACCATCCTATTGCACATATAGTGCTATGTCCATGGCTCACGCTCATGTATTGCGTGAATATTGAAAAAGTTTGAAAATACTAAGTATGAAACAATTGCTTGGCTGAAACCGGGGTCGTGCATGATTTAAATATTTTGTGTCATGAAGATAGAGCATAGCCAGACTATAGGATTTTGTAGGGATAACTTTCTTTGGCCTTGTTATTTTGAGAAGACATGATTACTTTGTTAGTATGCTTGAAGTATTACTATTCTTATGTCAACATGAACTTTTGTCTTGAATAATTTTGATCCGAACATTCATGCCACAATGAAGAAAATTACATTGAGAATTATGTTAGGTAGCATTCCACATCAAAAATTCTGTGTTTATCATTTACCTACTCGGGGACGAGCAGGAATTAAGCTTGGGGATGCTTGATACGTCTCCAACGTATCTATAATTTTTTATTGTTCCATGCTATTATATGACCCGTTTTGGATGTTTATGGGCTTTACTCTACACTTTTATATCATTTTTGGGACTAACCTACTAACCGGAGGCCCAGCCCGAATTGTTGTTTTTTTTCATATTTCAGTGTTTCGAAGAAATGGAATATCAAACGGAGTCCAAACAGAATGAAACCTTTGGGAGAGTTATTTTTGGAACGAAAGCAATCCAGGAGACTTGGAGTGTACGTAAGGGAAGCAACGAGGCAGGGAGGCGCACCCCCCCCCCTCGTGGCACCCCTGACCGACTTCTTTCGCATATATATGTCCATATACCCTAAAAACATCGAGGAGCACAATTGATCAGGAGTTCCACCGCCGCAAGCCTCTGTAGCCACCAAAAACCAATCGGGACCCTATTCCGGCACCCTGCCGGAGGGGGGATCCCTCACCAGTGGCCATCTTCATCATCCCGGTGCTCTTCATGACAAGGAGGGAGTAGCTCACCCTCGGGGCTGAGGGTATGTACCAGTAGCTATGTGTTTGATCTCTCTCTCTCTCGTGTTCTTGAGGTGATACGATCTTGATGTATCGCGAGCTTTGCTATTATAGTTGGATCTGATGATGTTTCTCCCCCTCTACTCTCTTGTAATGGATTGAGTTTTCCCTTTGAAGTTATCTTATCAGGTTGAGTCTTTAAGGATTTGAGAACACTTGATGTATGTCTTGCCGTGCTTATCTGTGGTGACAATGGGATATTCACGTGATCTACTTGATGTATGTTTTGGTGATCAACTTGCGGGTTCAATGAACTTATGCATAGGGGTTGGCACACGTTTTTGTCTTGACTCTCCGGTAGAAACTTTGGGGCACTCTTTGAAGTTCTATGTGTTCACTGAATAGATGAATCAGAGATTGTGTGATGCATATCGTTTAATCATACCCACGGATACTTGAGGTGACATTGGAGTATCTAGGTGACATTAGGGTTTTGGTTGATTTGTGTCTTAAGGTGTTATTCTAGTATGAACTCTATGATAGATCGAACGGAAAGAATAGCTTCGTGTTATTTTACTACGGACTCTTGAATTGATCGATCAGAAAGGATAACTTTGAGGTGGTTTCGTACCCTACAATAATCTATTCGTTTGTTCTCCGCTATTAGTGACTTTGGAGTGAATCTTTGTTGCATGTTGAGGGATAGTTATATGATCCAATTATGTTATTATTGTTGAGAGAACTTGCACTAGTGACATTATGAACCCTAGGCCTTGTTTCCATGCATTGCAATACCATGTTCGCTCACGTTTGCCACTTGCTACCTTGCTGTTTTATAATTTCAGATTACAAATACCCGTATCTACTATCCATACTGCACTTGTATCACCATCTCTTCGTCGAACTAGTGCACCTATATAATGTACCATTGTATTGGGTGTGTTGGGGACACAAGAGACTCTTTGTTAGTTGGTTGCAGGGTTGTTTGAGAGAGACCATCTTCATCCTACGCTTCCCACGGATTGATAAACCTTAGGTCATCCACTTGAGGGAAATTTTCTACTATCCTACAAACCTCTGCACTTGGAGGCTCAAAAACTTCTACAAGAAGAAGGTTGTGTAGTAGACATCAAGATCTTTTCTGGCGCCATTGCCAGGGAGGTGAGTGCTTGAAGGTATATCTTTAGATCTTTTAATCGAATCTTTTTGTTTCTTGTTTTACCAATAGTTTAGTTTATAAAATAAAACTACAAAAAAATGGAATTGAGTTTACCTGATACCCTGGACCCCTCGATGATCCTCGACACCCTCGTTCCCGAGAAGAAGAAGAAGAAGAAGAAGAAGAAGAAGAAGAAGAAGAAGAAGAAGAAGAAGAAGAAGAAGAAGTAGAAGAAGAAGAAGAAGAAGAAAAGAGGAGAAGAAGAAAAAAAGAGAAGAAGAAGAAGAAGAAAAAATAGAAGAAAAAAAGAGGAGAAGAAGAAAAATTTATATTTTTTCTTCTTCTCCTCTATTCCTTGTTCTTCTCCTTTTTTCTTCTACTTTCTCTTCTTATTTTTTTCTCCTCTTCTTCTCCTTCTTCCTTCTTCCTCTTTTATTCTTTTTCCTTATTTTCCTTCTTCATCGACGACCCTAACCCTAAAAAGTACAACTTCCTCGACATCCCCGCCTCTCTCATGAACAAAAAAATCTATGAATAAAAAAACATCATATTCTATGAACAAAAAAACATCATACCATCCACATCCATGCATACATCATATATATGATCATCTATGAACAAAAAAATCATATGATCATCTATGAACAAAAAAACATCATATATATGCAGAAAAAAAACATTACATCAACATATATGCAAAAAACATCATACATATATCCATACATCAACATATATACATGCACATATGTGAAAAAAAAGCATCACATCTATGAACAAAAAAACATCATAGGACGACGGCGGCGGTGGCAGAGGGGCAGGGCAGGTGCGCGGGGGCTCACTGTGGGCGGCGCCAGCGACATCAAGGTCGGGGCCGACCTGAGGCAGAGGCGGCGCGCACGGGGCAGGGCAGGGGCCGGTGCGAGGAGGCGACGACGAGGTCGGGGAGGTGTTGGACGACGGCGAGGTCGTGGAGGCAGGGCGGCGATGGCGAGGGTGCGGCGACGGCGACGACGAGGCAGGGCGACGGCGTCGGGGCAGATGCGGCACGGCGATGACGGCGGTGGCAGATGGCGGCGACGACGGGCGTGGGCGACGGCGACGGCGACGGGCGACATCGAGGCAGCCTAGCGGCGTCGATGAGCTCGGCGTCGTCGGGGGGAAAATAGTCGATGGATCTGAAAAATTTACAAGTCTTGCTAATATACACAGAGTATTGGTCCCGGTTCGTGGCACCAGCCAGGACAAATGCCCCCCTTTAGTCTCGGTTGGTGCCACCAACCGGGACCAAATGTCTCTTTTCGGCAGCCCAAAGGGCGGGAAGCAGAGGCCTTGTGTCTCGGTTGGTGGCACCAACCGGGACTCAAGCGGGGGCATTGGTCCCGGTTGGTGCCAAAAACCGGTACCAATTCCACCCTTTAGTCCCGGTTGGTGCCATCAACCGGGACCAAAGGCCCTGTGCTGCCCGTGTCGCGGCCAAAGTTTAGTCTCACCTTGCTAGTTGACAGAGCTCGAGAGTGGTTTATAAGCGCTGCTGCGCCAACCCTCACGAGCTCCTCTCAACTTCAGGCTTTCGCGCCTAACCTGTTAGTGTGTGCCTGTGGGCCTACTGAGCCTGCTGCGGGCCTGAATCCTGGCCCATGATTGGGTTTCTAGTCGTATTCAGGTCGTGGTGGCACCTTTTTTTTGCTTTATTTAGTTTATTTTGTTTCTACTTACTGTTACTATTTTTATTTATTTTACTTTATTAAAGTTTATTTTGTTTCTACTTATTTATTAAAGTTTATTTTGTTTCTACTTATTTATTAAAGTTTATTTTGTTTCTACTTATTTATTTTATTTTATTTTTTGCTTCTTTTATTTATTTTATGAAAAAATTGCTTTATTTATTTTATTTTGTTCTACTTACTGTTGCTATTTTTATTTATTTTATTAAAGTTTATTTATTTTACTTTATTAAAGTTTATTTTGTTTCTACTTATTTATTAAAGTTTATTTTTTTCTACTTATTTATTAAAGTTTATTTTGTTTCTACTTATTTATTTTATTTTATTTTTTGCTTCGTTTATTTATTTTATGAAAATTCTTTTTTGCTTGATTTATTTTATTTTTTTTCTACTTACGGTTTCCATTTTTTATTTATTTTATTAAAGTTTATTTATTTTACTTTACTAAAGTTTATTTTGTTTCTATTTATTTATTAAAGTTTACTTTGTTTCTATTTATTTATTTTATTTTGTTCCTACTTATTTAGGCATCTTATTGGCCCCGGTTCGTGGCATGAACCGGGACTAAAGGGCAGCCTTTGGTCTCGGTTGAAGCCACGAACCGGGACCAATGGTGGTGGGCCAGGAGCGAGGCCGATCGGTCCCGGTTCGTCCCACCAAGCGGGACTAATGATGCTAGACGAACCGGGACCAATGCCCCCATGAGGCCTGGCAGGCCCGCTGGTGTCACGAACCGGGACCAATGGGCCCATGGGTCCCGGTTCTTGACTAAACCGGGACTAATGGGCTTATCTGCCCGAATGTAAGCCATGTTTTCTATTAGTGTATATGAACCAAAAAACACAACACTAGCAATATCTATACCACTATATAGTCTATGAGTTTTGAATTTTAGCTACAACATCAATCCTAGCCGTTGGCCCTATAGATCTAACGGCTGAGACTCAAGGGATTCGCGGTGAACAGTAGCCCACAGCAACATCTGCTAGGTTCTGGAACCATCACGCCATATCTCCTGTCTCCTCTGCCAGGGCGTTTACGAGAGACTCGCCGGGGAGGAGAAGCAAAAGTAAAGCAATTTGTGGGTTCCACCATATACATCTTCATTCTATTCCTATGGAAATTTTTGGGCGTCACTAGGCCACACGTGTTGTACCATGCTACAAATTAGTACTAAATTTCTGTTACTTCATTTCTGCGTGCATACATCAGTAGTAATTATTTTTCCTCTGAATTCAGTCAAAGTACTATTTGCTTTGTTTTTGTTTTACTACAATCATAGAAACAACACTGTTAAGACGTGCATTGCACGTACATACATACTAGTATGAAGAGAACAACACTAGCATAACGACAATAGCAATATTTCAATGTATTAGACCATAATGACATGAATACATAACTACCTTTTGATTGATATAGTGATGACATCCTTCTTACAATATAATTATGCGGTCGCCTTTTGGAAGAGATTGATGACATCTTCATCCTTCGCTTGATTGAAAAATTCTCTCTCAACAAATGTAACCAAACAATTGTTCAAATATTCATCACCCGTTTTGTTCCTTAGCTTATTCTTCACATAGCTCATTAAAGAGAACACTTGTAATCCTTAAACCAAGGACAAAAGCGACGTTGTAATCCACTCATGTCTCTGTACTCAAAATTATGTTTCTTTGGTTGACATGCCCCCAACTCGATGTATCTCCTTCTAACTTTATCCTGGTCATCGACATTGTACCTAGAGATGGGGATCCGTTTCCCGGGATCTCGCTCAAGTGCTTCCAAATCTACTTCAAATTGAACTTCATCATTTGCTTCATCATCTTCTACAATTGGGGCTGGGGAGCCACTCTCAGGTTCGGTGTGACTATCATTCGGTTCATATGCTTGCACTAATGCCAGTTGCAGATTGCTCTCAATGGCAGGAGGAATGATACTGCTCTCAACTTCAACATCAGTAGGATTTGGTGTAGATATGGAAGTTCTTTTATTTGCCTTTGAAGATCTTCCCCACAATGCAACAATGCTAACACCCTTCTTCATCTATGATACAAGATCAGAAAAAGATAAATTAGCAATCTACCAAAATATACACTCTGAAAATTGGTAGGTTAAAATATCAAAATTTCAATCTAGCAACCTGGTCGTTCCACCAAACTAGATGTACTAGCAGTAATGTGTACTAGGAAGAAGCAAACAACCTGCTCTGCTAGTTCTGGTCGCTCCAGCAAACTACATTAAAATTGCAAAACTGCAATCTAGCAAACTAGTGCTTGGATACTAAATTAGGAACTGGCTAGCCTTAAGAACGATTGCAGTTTTTCTATTTGTCCGGATACTAAACACCAGCAAACTAGTACTCGTTTTAATCAGTAGTTCTGTACGCCATAGGAACTGCCGAACTGGCTGGGGGCTGGCCTTCTTACTTTCTTAGGGGAAGAGAACTAGAGAGAGAAGACATGGACAAGGGGAATAGAACCTGGACACTCGTTGGACGCCGTCCGGCGGCGGCTCTGCTTGCCGCTGCTCATCCACTAGTAGAAAAATGGCCTAATGTGAAGCATATTAGTCCTGGTTTTTAGCTGAACTGGCACTAATGCGACCATTAGTGCCGGTTCAAACGGCTAGGTGGGCGTCGCTCATTAGTATCGGTTCGTGCCGAACCTTTAGTGCCGGTTCATGCCCCGAACCGGTACTAAAGAGGCTATTGTTGGGGGACGCAGTAATTTCAAAAAAAAAATCCTACGCACACGCAAGATCATGGTGATGCATAGCAATGAGAGGGGAGAGTATTGTCCACGTACCCTCGTAGATCGAAAGCGGAAGCATTATGACAACGCTGTTGATGTAGTCGTACGTCTTCACGATCGACCGATCCTAGTACCGAACCTACGACACCTCCACGATCTACACACATTTAGCTCGGTGACGTCCCGTGAACTCCGATCCAGCAAAGTGTCGAGGAAGAGTTTCGTCAGCACGACGGTGTGATGATGGTGATGATGAAGCTACCGACGCAGGGCTTCGCCTAAGCACCGCAATGATATGACCGAGGTGGATTATGGTGGAGGGAGCACCGCACACGGCTAAGAGATCAATGATCAACTTGTGTGTCTATGGGGAGCCCCCTTCCCCGTATATAAAGGAGTGGAGGAGGGGGGAGTCCTACTCCCACCGGTAGTAAGATTCCCCCCCCCTTCCCTAGTTTGATTAGGAGAGAAGGAAGGAGGAGGAACGAGGAAGGAAAGGGGGGCGGCCCCCCTCCCAATTCGGATTGGTCTTGGGTTGGCCACGCCCCCTCCTTTGATCCCTTCTCATCTCTCCCACTATGGCCCAATAAGGCCCATATACCTCCCGGGGGCTTCCGGTAACCTCCCGGTACTCCGGTATATGCCCGAACTCACCCGGAACTATTCCGACGTCCAAATATAGTCGTCCAATATATCGATCTTTATGTCTAGACCATTTCGAGACTCCTCGTCATGTCAGTGATCATATACGGGACTCCGGACTACCTTCGGTACATCAAAACACATAAACTCATAATACAGATCGTCATCGTGCTTTAAGCGTGCGGACCCTACGGGTTCGAGAACTATGTAGACATGACCGAGACATGTCTCCGGCCAATAACCAATAGCAGAAACTGGATGCTCATATTGGCTCCTACATATTCTATGAAGATCTTTATCGGTCAAACCGCATAACAACATACGTTGTTCCCTTTGTCATCGGTATGTTACTTACCCGAGATTCGATCGTCGGTATCTCAATACCTAGTTCAATCTCATTACCGGCAAGTCTCTTGACTCGTTCCGTAATGCACAATCCCATAACTAAATCATTAGCTACATTGCTTGCAAGGCTTATAGTGATCTGCATTACCAAGAGGGCCCAGAGATACCTCACCGACAATCAGATTGAGACATCCTAATCTCGATCTATGCCAACCCAACAAACACCATCGGAGACACCTGTGGAGCACCTTTATAATCACCCAGTTACATTGTGACGTTTGGTAGCACATAAAGTGTTCCTCCTGTATTCGGGAGTTGCATAATATCATAGTCATAGGAACATGTATAAGTCGTGAAGAAAGCAATAACAACATACTAAGCGATCAAGTGCTAAGTTAATGGAATGGGTCAAGTCAATCACATCATTCTCTAATGATGTGGTCCTGTTAATCAAATGAAAACTCATGAGTATGGCTAGGAAACTTAACCATCTTTGATTCAACGAGCTAGTCAAGTAGAAGCATACTAGTGACACTCTGTTTGTCTATGTATTCACACATGTACTAAGTTTCCGGTTAATACAATTCTAGCATTAATAATAACCATTTATCATGATATAAGGAAATATAAATAACAACTTTATTATTGCCTCTAGGGCATATTTCCTTCAGTCTCCCACTTGCACTAGAGTCAATAATCTAGTTCACATCACCTTGTGATTTAACACCAGTATCCACATCTGTATGTGATTAACACCCATAGTTCACATCATCATGTGATCAACACCCGAAGGGTTTACTAGAGTTTATAATCTAGTTCACATTACTATGTCATTGACACGCAAAGAGTACTAAGGTGTGATCATGTTTTGCGTGTGAGAGAAGTTTAGTCAACGGGTCTGTCACATTCAGAGCCGTATGTATTTTGCAAATATTTTATGTCTACAATGCTCTGCATGGAGCTACTCTAGCTAATTGCTCCCACTTTCAATATGTATCCAGATTGAGACTTAGAGTCATCTGGATCGGTGTAAAAGCTTGCATCGACGTAACTCTTTACGACGAACTCTTTATCACCCCATCACCGAGAAACATTTCCTTAGTCCTTACTAAGGATAATCTAGATTGTTGTCCAGTGATCTACTCCTAGATCAAAATTGTACTCCCTTGCCAAACTCAGGGCAGGCTACACAATAAGTCTGGTACACAGCACAACATACTTTATAGAACCTATGATTGTGGCATAGGGAATGACTTTCATTCTTTTCTATTTTCTGCCATGGTCGAGCTTTCAGTCTTACTCAACTTTACACCTTGTAATACAGACAAGAATTCCTTCTTTGACAGATCCATTTTGAACTCTTTCAAAAACATGTCAAGGTATTTACTGATTGAAAAAATCTTATCAAGCATCTTGATCTATCTCTATAGATCTTGGCCCAATATGTAAGCAGCTTCACTGAGGTCTTTCATTGAAAAACTCTTTTTTCAAGTATCCCTTTATGCTATCGAGAAATTCTATATCATTTCCAATCAACAATATGTCATCCACTTATAATATTAGAAATGCTACAGAGCACCCACTCACTTTCTTTAAATACAGGCTTCTCCAAAAGTCTGTATAAAACCACATGCTTCGATGAACTCATCAAAGCGTATACTCAAACTCCAAGAGGCTTGCACCGGTCCATAAATGGATCACTGGAGCTTGCACACTTTTGTTAGCACCCTTTGGATTGACAAAACCTTCTGGTTGCATCATATACAACTCTTCTTTAAGAAATATCCATTTAAGGAATGCAGTTTTTATATCCATTTGCCAGATTTCATAAACTATGGCAACTGCTAACATGATTCGGACGGATTTTAAGCATCGCAACAGTTGAGATAATCTCATTGCATTCAACACCTTGAACTTCTCGGAAAGCCTTTTATGACAAGTCAAGCTTTGTAGATACTGGATAGTAACACTACTATCAATGTCCGTCTTCCTCTTGTAGATCCATTTATTTAATATGTCTTGCCGACCATCGGGATGTCCACCAAAGTCCACACTTTGTTCTTATACATGGATCCATCTCAGATTTCATGGCCTCAAGTCATTTCGCAGAATCTGGGCTCATCATCGCTTCCTCATGTTCGTAGGTTCGTCATGGTCAAGTAACATGACCACCAGAATAGGATTACCGTACCACTCTGGTACGGATCTTATTCGAGTTGACCTACGAGGTTTGGTAGTAACTTGATCTGAAGTTACATGATCATTATCATCAGCTTCCTCACTAATTGGTGTAGGGGATCACAGGAACTAATTTCTATGATGAACTACTTTCCAATAAGGGAGTAGGTACAGTTACCTCATCAAGTTCTACTTTCCTCCCACTCACTTCTTTCAAGAGAAACTCCTTCTCTAGAAAGGATCCATTCTTAGCAACGAATATCTTGCCTTCGGATCTGTGATAGAAGGTGTACCCAACAATTTCCTTTGGGTATTCTATGAAGACGCACTTCTCTGATTTGGGTTCGAGCTTATCAGGTTGAAGCTTTTTCACATAAGCATCGCAGCCCCAACCTTTAAAAAACGACAACTTTGGTTTCTTGCCAAACCATAGTTCATATGCCATCGTCTCAATGGATTTTGACGGTGCCCTATTTAAAGTGAATGCAGCTGTCTCTAATGCATAACCCCAAAGCGATAGTGGTAAATCAATTAGAGACATCATAGATCGCACCATGTCCAATAAAGTGCGGTTACAATGTTCGGACACACCATTACGTTGTGGTGTTCCAGGTGGCATGAGCTGTGAAACTATTCCACATTGTTTTAAATGAAGGCCAAACTCGTAACTCAAATATTCTCTTCCACGATCAGATCATAGAAACTTTTATTTTCTTGTTACGATAATTCTCCACTTCACTCTGAAATTCTTTGAACTTTTCAAATGTTTCAGACTTTGTGTTTCATTAAGTAGATATACCCATATCTGCTCAAATCATCTGTGAAGGTCAGAAAATAACGATACCCGCCACGAGCATCAACACTCATTGGATTGCATACATCTGTATGTATTATTTCCAATAAGTCACTAGCTCATTCCATTGTTTCGGAGAACGGAATTTTAGTCATCTTGCCCATAATGCACGGTTCGCAAGCATCGAATGATTCATAATCAAGTGATCCTGAAAGTCCATCTTTATGAAGTTTCTTCATGCGCTTTACACTGATATGACCCAAACAGCAGTGCCACCAATATGTTGCATTATGATTGTCAACTTTGCATCTTTTGGCATCAATATTATGAATATGTGTATCACTATGATCAAGATTCAATAAACCATCAACTTTGGGTGTATGACCATACAAGGTTTTATTCATGTAAACAAAATAATAATTTATTCTCCTTCTTAGATGAATAATCATATCACAATAAACATGATCTAATCATATTTATGCTCAACGCAAACACCAAATAACATTTATTTAGGTTCAACACTAATCTCGAAAGTATAGGGAGTTTGTGATGATGATCATATCAATCTTGGAACCACTTTCAACATACATCGTCACTTCACCCTCAACTAGTCTCTGTTTATTCTGTAACTCTTGTTTCGAGTAACTAATCTTAGCAACCGAACAAGTATCAAATACCTAGGGGCTACTATAAACACTAATAAGGTACGCCTGTATATCAAATATAACCTTGTTCACTTTGCCATCCTTCTTATCCACCAAATATTCAGGGTATTAACGCTTCCAGCGACCATTTCCTTTGCAGTAGAAGTACTCAGTTTCAGGCTTTGGTCCAGCTTTGGTATTCTTCACGGAAGTGACAACTTTCTTGCCATTCTACTTGAAGTTCCTTTTCTTTCCCTTTGCCCTTTTCTTGAAACTAGTGGTTTTGTCAATCATCAACACTTGATGCTCTTTCTTGATTTCTACCTTCATCAATTTCAGCATCACGAAGAGCTCGGGAATCGGTTTTGTCATCCCTTGCATACTATAGTTCATCACGAAGTTCCAGTAACTTGGTGAGATGGTGACTAGAGAACTCTGTCAATCACTATTTTATCTGGAAGATTAACTCCCACTTGATTCAAGCGATTGTAGTACCCAGACAATCTGAGCACATGCTCACTAGTTCAGCAATTCTCCTCCATCTTTTAGGCAAAGTACTTGTCAGAAGTCTCATACCTCTTGACACGGACATGAGTCTGAAATACCAATTTCACCTCTTGGAACATCTCATATGCTCCGTGATATTTCAAAAACATTTTTGAAGTCCCAGTTCTAAGCTGTAAAGCATGGTGCACTAAACTATCAAGTAGTCACCATATTGAGCTTAGCCAAATGTTCATAACGTCTGCATCAGCTCCTGCAATAGGTCTATCACCTAGCGGTGCATTAAGGACATAATTCTTCTGTGCAGCAATGAGGATAAACCTTAGATCACGGACCCAGTCCGCATCATTGCTACTATCATCTTTCAACTTAGTTTTCTCTAGGAACACATATAAAAACATAGGGAAGCAACAACACGAGCTATTGATCTACAACATAATTTGCAAAATACTATAAGGACAAAGTCCATGACAAATTAAAGTTCAATTAATCATATTACTTAAGAACTCCCATTTAGATAGACATCCCTCTAATCATCTAAGTGATCACGTGATCCAAATCAACTAAACCATGTCCGATCATAACGTGAGATGGAGTAGTTTTCAATGGTGAACATCACTATGTTGATCATATCTACTATATGATCCACGCTCGACCTTTTGGTCTCCAGTGTTTCGAGGCCATATCTGCATATGCTAGGCTCGTCAAGTTTAACCCGAGTATTCTGCGTGTGCAAAACTGGCTTGCACCCGTTGTATGTGAACGTAGAGCCTATCACACCCGATCATCACGTGGTGTCTCAGCACGAAGAACTGTCGCAACGGTGCATACTCAGGGAGAACAATTGTACCTTGAAATTTAGTGAGAGATCATCTTATACTGCTACCGTCGAACTGAGAAAATAAGATGCATAAAGGATAACATCACATGCAATCAATATAAGTGATATGATATGGCCATCATCATCTTGTTCCTTTGATCTCCATCTCCAAAGCACCATCATGATCACCATCGTCATCGGCGCAACACCTTGATCTCCATCGTAGCATCGTTGTCGTCTCGCCAGCTATTGTTTCTACGACTATCGCTACCGCTCAGTGATAAAGTAAAACAATTACAAGGCGATTGCATTGTATACAATAAAGTGACAACCATATGGCTCCTGCTAGTTGCCGATAACTCTGTTACAAAACATGATCATCTCATACAATACAATGTAGCATCATGTCTTTACCATATCACATCGCAACATGCCCTGCAAAAACAAGTTAGACGTCATCTACTTTGTTGTTGCAAGATTTACGTGGCTGCTACGGGCTGAGCAAGCACCATTCCTACCTACGCATCAAAACCACAATGATTTTTCGTCAAGTATGTTTTGTTTTAACCTTCAACAATGACCGGGCGTAGCCACACTCGATTCAACTAAAGTTGGAGAAGCACGTCGGTAGAACCAGTCTCGCGTAAGCGTACGCGTAATGTCGGCCCAGGCCACTTCATCCAACAATACCGCCGAATCAAAATATGACATGCTGGTAAGCAGTATGACTATTATTGTCCACAAATCACTTGTGTTCTACTCGTGCTTATAACATCTTCGCATAAACCTGGCCCGGATGCCACTGTTGGGGAACGTAGTAATTTCAAAAAAATTCCTACACACACGCAAGATCATGGTGATGCATAGCAATGAGAGGCGAGAGTATTGTCCACGTACCCTCGTAGACCAAAAGCGGAAGCGTTATGACAACGCGATTGATGTAGTTGTACGTCTTCACGATAGACCGATCCTAGTGCCGATCGTACGACACCTCCGCGATCTACACACGTTCAGCTCGGTGACGTCCCACGAACTCCGATCCAGCAAAGTGTCGAGGGAGAGTTTTGTCAGCACGACGGCGTGATGACGGTGATGATGAAGCTACCTACGCAGGGCTTTGCCTAAGCACCGCAACAATATGACTGAGGTGGATTATGGTGGAGGGGGGCACCGTACACGGCTAAGAGATCAATGATCAACTTGTGTGCCTATGGGGTGCCCCCCTTCCCCGTATATAAAGGAGTCAAGGAGGGGGAGGAGGCCGGCCTCAAAGGCGCGCCCCAAGGGGAGTCATACTCCCACCGGGAGTAGGATTCCCCCCCTTCCCTAGTTGGATTAGGAGACAAGGAAGGAGGAGGAAGGAGGAATGAAAAGGGGGGGGATCGGCCCCCTCCCAATTCGGATTGGGCTTGGGGGGGCGCCCCCTCCTTTGCTCCCTTCTCCTCTCTCCCACAATGGCCCAATAAGGCCCATATACCTCCCGGGGGGTGATGACCCACAAGTATAGGGGATCTATCATAGTCCTTTCGATAAGTAAGAGTGTCGAACCCAACGAGGAGCAGAAGGAAATGACAAGCAGTCTTCAGTAAGGTATTCTCTGCAAACACTGAAATTGTAGGTAACAAATAGTTTTGTGATAAGATAATTTGTAACGGGTAACAAGCAATGAAAGTAAATAAAGTGCAGCAAGGTGGCCCAATCCTTTTTGTAGCAAAGGACAAGCCTGTACAATTTCTTGTAATGAGAAAAGCGCTCCCGAGGACACATGGGAATTATTGTCAAGCTAGTTTTCATCACACTCATATGATTCGCCTTCGGTACTTTGATAATTTGATATGTGGGTGGACCAGTGCTTGGGTACTGCCCTTTCTTAGACAAGCATCCCACTTATAATTAACCCCTATTGCAAGCGTCCACAACTACAAAAGAAGTATTAAGGTAAACCTAACCATAGCATGAAACTAGTGGATCCAAATCAGCCCCTTACAAAGCAACGCATAAACTAGGGTTTAAGCTTCTGTCACTCTAGCAACCCATCATCTACTTATTACTTCCCAATGTTTTCCTCTAGGCCCAATTAATGGTGAAGTGTCATGTAGTCGACGTTCACATAACACCACTAGAGGAGAGACAACATACATCTCATCAAAATATCGAACGAATACCAAATTCACATGACTACTAATAGCAAGACTTCACCCATGTCCTCAGGAGCAAACGTAACTACTCACAAAGCATATTCATGTTCATGATCGAAGGAGCATTAATATGCGTTAAGGATCTGAACATATGATCTTCCACCAATTAAACCAATTAGCATCAACTACAAGGAGTAATAAACACTACTAGCAACCCACAGGTACCAATTTGTGGTTTTGATACAAGATTGGATACAAGAGATGAACTAGGGTTTTGAGAGGAGATGGTGCTGGTGAAGATGTTGATGGAGATTGACCCCCTCCCGATGAGAGGATCGTTGGTGATGACGATGGTGATGATTTCCCCCTCCCGGAGGGAAGTTTCCTCGGCAGAACAGCTCTGCCGGAGCGCTAGATAGGTTCCGCCAAGGTTCCGCCTCGTGGCGGCAGAGTTTCGTCCCGTAAGCTTGCTTCTAATTTTTTTCCCAGGGTAAAAGCCTTCATATAGCAGAAGATGGGCACCTGAGGGCCACCAGGGGGCAGGAGACAGGGGGCGCGCCCAGTAGGGGGGGGCACACCGTCCTGGCCAGGGTGTGGGCCCCCTCTGGTATTTTCTTCGGTCAGTAATTCTTATTAATTCCAAAAGTGACTCCCATGGAGTTTCAAGATTTTGGAGCTGTGCAGAATAGGTTCCAATATTTGCTCCTTTTCCAGCCAGAATCCTAGCTGCCGGCATTCTCCCTCTTCATGATAAACCTTGTAAAATAAGAGAGAATAGCAATAAGTATTGTGACATAATGTGTAATAACAGCCCATAATGCAATAAATATTGATATAAAAGCATGATGCAAAATGGACGTATCAACTCCCCCAAGCTTAGACCTCGCTTGTCCTCAAGTGGAAGCCAAAATCGAAAAATATGTCCACATGTTTAGAGATAGAGGTGTCGATAAAAATAAAATACAGACATGAGGGCATCATGATCATCCTTATAAAAGCAACATATATAGATTTTGTCATATGATTTCTTATGCTCAGGTAACAATCAATTCACAATGGCAAGTATGGTTCAGAAACTTCATTGGGAACTAACAAACTGTAATCTCAGTCATTGAAGCAATTGCAATTTATCGTAACATTGGAAAGAGTCAAGAATAGAGATTTTCAGAAAGTCCACTGATGACTCACAAGTATAGGGGATCTATCGTAGTCCTTTCGATAAGTAAGAGTGTCGAACCCACCGAGGAGCAGAAGGAAATGATAAGCGGTTTTCAGTAAGGTTTTCTCTGCAAGCACTGAAATAGTAGGTGATAGATAGTTTTGTGATAAAATAAATAGTAACGAGCAAAAAGTAAATAAAGTAAATAAAGTGCAGCAAGGTGGCCCAATCCTTTATGTAGCAAAGGATAAGCCTGGACAAATTCTAATAATGAAGAAGGAGCTCCCGAGGACACATTGGGAATTATCGTCAAGCTAGTTTTCATCACGTTCATAAGATTCGCGTTCGGTACTTTGATAATTTGATATGTGGGTGGACCGGCACTTGGGTACTGCCCTAACATGGACAAGCATCCCACTTATGATTAACCCCTATTGCAAGCATCCGCAACTACAAAAAGGAGTATTAAGGTAAACCTAACCATAGCATTAAACATATGGGTCCATATCAACCCCTAATGAAGCAATGCGTAAACTAGGGTTTAAGCTTCTATCACTCTAGCAACCGATCATCTACTTATTACTTCCCTATGCCTTCCTCTAGGCACAAATAATGGTCAAGTGTCATGTAGTCAACGTTCAAATAACACCACTAGAGTAGAGACAACATACATCTCATCAAAATATCGAACGAATACCAAATTCACATGACTACTAATAGCAAGACTTCACCCATGTCCTCAGGAGCAAACGTAACTACTCACAAAGCATATTCATGTTCATGATCGAAGGAGCATTAATATGCGTTAAGGATCTGAACATATGATCTTCCACCAATTAAACCAATTAGCATCAACTACAAGGAGTAATAAACACTACTAGCAACCCACAGGTACCAATTTGTGGTTTTGATACAAGATTGGATACAAGAGATGAACTAGGGTTTTGAGAGGAGATGGTGCTGGTGAAGATGTTGATGGAGATTGACCCCCTCCCGATGAGAGGATCGTTGGTGATGACGATGGTGATGATTTCCCCCTCCCGGAGGGAAGTTTCCTCGGCAGAACAGCTCTGCCGGAGCGCTAGATAGGTTCCGCCAAGGTTCCGCCTCGTGGCGGCAGAGTTTCGTCCCGTAAGCTTGCTTCTGATTTTTTTCCCAGGGTAAAAGCCTTCACATAGCAGAAGATGGGCACCTGAGGGCCACCAGGGGGCAGGAGACAGGGGGCGCGCCCAGTAGGGGGGGGGGCACACCGTCCTGGCCAGGGTGTGGGCCCCCTCTGGTATTTTCTTCGGTCAGTAATTCTTATTAATTCCAAAAGTGACTCCCATGGAGTTTCAAGATTTTGGAGCTGTGCAGAATAGGTTCCAATATTTGCTCCTTTTCCAGCCAGAATCCTAGCTGCCGGCATTCTCCCTCTTCATGATAAACCTTGTAAAATAAGAGAGAATAGCAATAAGTATTGTGACATAATGTGTAATAACAGCCCATAATGCAATAAATATTGATATAAAAGCATGATGCAAAATGGACGTATCAACTCCCCCAAGCTTAGACCTCGCTTGTCCTCAAGTGGAAGCCAAAATCGAAAAATATGTCCACATGTTTAGAGATAGAGGTGTCGATAAAAATAAAATACGGACATGAGGGCATCATGATCATCCTTATAAAAGCAACATATATAGATTTTGTCATATGATTTCTTATGCTCAGGTAACAATCAATTCACAATGGCAAGTATGGTTCAGAAACTTTATTGGGAACTAACAAACTGTAATCTCAGTCATTGAAGCAATTGCAATTTATCGTAACATTGGAAAGAGTCAAGAATAGAGATTTTCAGAAAGTCCACTGATGACTCACAAGTATAGGGGATCTATCGTAGTCCTTTCGATAAGTAAGAGTGTCGAACCCACCGAGGAGCAGAAGGAAATGATAAGCGGTTTTCAGTAAGGTTTTCTCTGCAAGCACTGAAATAGTAGGTGATAGATAGTTTTGTGATAAAATAAATAGTAACGAGCAAAAAGTAAATAAAGTAAATAAAGTGCAGCAAGGTGGCCCAATCCTTTATGTAGCAAAGGATAAGCCTGGACAAATTCTAATAATGAAGAAGGAGCTCCCGAGGACACATTGGGAATTATCGTCAAGCTAGTTTTCATCACGTTCATAAGATTCGCGTTCGGTACTTTGATAATTTGATATGTGGGTGGACCGGCACTTGGGTACTGCCCTAACATGGACAAGCATCCCACTTATGATTAACCCCTATTGCAAGCATCCGCAACTACAAAAAGGAGTATTAAGGTAAACCTAACCATAGCATTAAACATATGGGTCCATATCAACCCCTAATGAAGCAATGCGTAAACTAGGGTTTAAGCTTCTATCACTCTAGCAACCGATCATCTACTTATTACTTCCCTATGCCTTCCTCTAGGCACAAATAATGGTCAAGTGTCATGTAGTCAACGTTCAAATAACACCACTAGAGTAGAGACAACATACATCTCATCAAAATATCGAACGAATACCAAATTCACATGACTACTAATAGCAAGACTTCACCCATATCCACAGGAACAAACGTAACTACTCACAAAGCATATTCATGTTCATAATTAGAGGGGTAATAATATGGATAAAGGATCTGAACATATGATCTTCCACCAAGTAAACCAAATAGCATCAACTACAAGGAGTAATCAACACTACTAGCAACTCACAGGTACCAATTTGTGGTTTTGATACAAGAATGGATACAAGAGATGAACTAGGGTTTTGAGATGAGATGGTGCTGGTGAAGATGTTGATGGAGATTGACCCCCTCCCTATGGGAGGATCGTTGGTATTGACGTTGGTGATGATTTCCCCCTCCCAGAGGGAACTGTCCCAGGCAGAACAGCTCCACCAGAGCCCTAGATTGATTCCGCCAAGGTTCTGCCTCGTGGCGGCGGAGTTTCGTCCCGTAAGCTTGCTTCTGATTTTTTTTCCAGGGTAAAAGCCTTCATATATCAGAAGATGGACGTCTGTAGCGACCCGACCCGAATGGATCAAGTCTCTGTGCTTAAGTGTCATCCCTGGATCGGTATGCTGACACACATAGTACTCGAGGATTTATAACAGAGGTAAATCACATGTATAAAGTAACGTAAATACTATTACCTCAATCCTACTAGCGAAAGTAACAAGGTTGTGGATTCCCATCAACACCAACGGCAAAGTTGAGTATAGGAATCATAACCCTAACGTATCACTTACTCGTCGTAAGATCCTGCAACATGAGACATTGCAGCCACAAAGGGTCAGTACATTGAATGTACTGGCAAATTCACACCATAGAGCAATGATGAATAAAGGCTATCACTACATGCATATTTGGCTGGTGGAAAGCTCTATGGTTACAATTTTGCATAAAGCCAATTTTTCCCGACTACAAAGGAATAAATTTATTTAACTATCATGGTGGTTGTTAAACATTGAGAATGGTTGACAGCATTCTCAATCCCAATTAAGTATCATCATTAAAACCCAACAAAATTTAGTTAAAGTAACATGATGAGATTCATTTGATAATCCAAGTACTAGATACTCAAAACGTCCATAACCGGGGACACGGCTAATCATGATTAGTTTATACACTCTGCAGAGGTTTGCGCACTTTTCTCCACAAGACTCGATCGCCTCCGTTTCATTCCTCGCACTACATGATGTTTGAGAAACGGATGACCGAGACATAGTCTTTCAGAAGCGCTAGCACCTTACATAGGGTAGACCGGTACACCTACTTTCCCCTACATCTGCTAGTCTACCCTTAAGAGTTCGCACCACTTAATCAACTATGCCAGAGCCCATAATGGCTTGTGGCTGCACACGTAAGTTTCTAGTTTGAATAATCTCATCATCCCATTGAGCCTGGGTGGCGGTCCGAAGAAAAACAGGCAAGTCCTGGAAACCAGGTGCCTCAATCCACCCAGATGTGTGTTTAAGTTGCCACCTTAAATAAACCATTAATTAACAAACTCACATCTGTCATGGATACACTCACCCAATCCACGTCTACTAGCATAGCATGGCATAATAAGCAAACGTAGAAGTAACTCCCAAAGGTTTGAATAATAAAACAGGTAATAGGTACTACCTCATCAACTTCGCAAACCCACAGTTTATTTAGATCCTAATCAGGCAATGTTTGAGGATTGATCTAATGCATAAAAACTGGGTATGAAAAGGGATATGATCAAAGTGTGAACTTGCCTGCAATGTTGATGAAGATGATTCACACTCATAACTCCTGATAGTTCTACTCGTCACACTCCGGTCAATCTATCGCGAGCAAGCAATGGTAACCATACATAAGAAATCACTCAAAAGATCGGAAAGAACAAAGAGAACAACTCAGAAAAGATCAAAACCAAGAAAATAACTCTTGCAGCATAAAACAATTTCTAACAGTACCAAAACTATGTGAATCTGGCCTTATCAGAAAGTTTAGGCCAAGAGCTTCGATTTGCAAAAATAATCAACTAAATCGGAGTTACGAAACTCAAGTTATGATCAAACGAAGTTCTAATTCAAATCTAATCTAATTCAAATTTTAAACTATCAAAAACATGTTTGAGTTGTTTTACTGGATAGAGGAGATCATAATGAAGAAGTGGGCACTGGTTTCGTTGGATTTGGATACACCAGTGAAAAGTTGTGGTCGTTTGAAAACTACGGGCCAATCTGTAAATAAATATATTCACGGATAGGTCCCTGACGTAAAAAAATAGAAAAAGAAAAAAATAACAAGTGAACGTTCATTTATAGGATCTAAACAGTGGACGTTCGCTGTTTAATAAAACCTAAAAAAACAGATCTAGTCTATGTTTTTTTTAAACGAACTTAAAAGGATAACCGGATGGGACCGGCGGTTTATACCGGTTCGGCCGGTTCGGGCAGATCGGCCGGCGGGTCGGCAGTGGCGGCAGTTATGGCGGCGGTTGCGCGCGGGAAGGCGACTTCGGTGGTCGGCGGCAGTGGCGGAGCAGACGGGGAGGGGCGGTGCGCCGAGGCGAGGAGGATGGCGGCGTCGGCGGCGGTCCACGGCGACGGGACGGAGCGGGGCGGCGGCGGTGGATCTCGTCGGCAGCGGCGGCTTTCGGCGAGCGCGGCGAGAAGAGAGGGGGCGGGGCGGCGCGTTGAGGGGAAAAAGAGGGGGCGGGGCGGCGCGTTGAGGGGAAAAAGAGGGGGCGGGGCGGCGGCCTCGCCTTATAAAGGCCAGGGGAGGACGCGACTTGGAGGAGGGGGCAGGAGGAGGACGGAGGCGGTACGGCGGCGGCGGCCGGCGTGCTCGGGCGGGACTCCGCCCGGGGTCGGTGGCGATGGCGCGCTAGGCTGGGCCTTGGCCTGGCAGGAGCTGGGACGGCCCAGTTCGGCGGAGGGAAGTTTTTTTTTAAAACAGACAGTCAAAGAAATAAACAAAATAATTAAAAACAGAAATATAATATAGGCATATTATATATCAAAATTTTCAGAAAAAGATTTTCTACAGCATGAACATTTTTCTAGAGTCAAATAAAATACACACAAGTTCAGATAAATCAAACACTGCTGCTGCTCTAATAAAATCCAACAAAAATCATTTTAAAAATACCAAAATGAATTCAAATTTATTTCTCTCCAATTTTCTATTGTAGGGAATCATGTTACCCTAATTTCTATATATTTTATTTTTGGATAAAAATAATTTGAATAAAACTCCAATAACTCCAAATTGAAATAAATTCAAAAGAACTTTGAATTTGATTCTTTTAAAACTCCCAACTCATATTTCATATAATTTGAAGAAGTCATTTTATCTTCTCTCATGAAAATCATTGAGTTGCTTGAAGTTTATGAATCGAAATTTTCCAAATGAAATTCAAATATTTTCAAATACCCTTTCATTTAATTAAATGGAAGAAGTCATATCATCTTCGCTCAAGGGTTTTGTACTTGAAAATAATTTGAATTCATCAAGATCAGAAAGGAAAATGAGAGTTTGGGAAAGTCCTTTTATTCCCTCTCATTTAACTTTCAAAAAGGTTCAAGTTTCACTCAATCAATCAAACAATCAATCATAACTATCTATTTGTTTATAACATTCCAAAATTTAGAATTTTGGGATGTTACAAACCTACCACCCTTAAAATGAATCTCGCCCTCGAGATTCGGAGAGGCTAGAAACAAATAGGTTAGGGTAGGGGTATTCAAAATCCATCGATCGTCTCCGGGGTGTCGGGTGCTACCACCCTTAGAGGCATGGTTACGGTCCCATCAATACTCATGTACTCCATCCTTATTCTTGACGGTGCCGGTCTTCTCAAATTTTCAGTATAATTCCTTGTGTGGCTCTTCCGGTAGCGGCATAACCTTTTCCTCAATTCTTCTGTCCTTTCATCTTGGTAAGGTTATTCCGAGACTGGGTCTTCTTAGCTGACGGGTCTAGCGCCAATACTAAACAGCTATCGATATCTCATGGTGGTTAACCATTTATGGTTTCTCCTGCAGGAAATGGGTCTGGGTTGAACCTCACCATATGACCTACGATTGGCAACAACTGCCTTGTACAAGGGAAAAATACTTATACCATTCTAAGGTTTAAACAAGGTTTTGATCGTCGTCTCTCTATTATAGGTGAGTCACTCAGATTTACCATCCCACATAGCAAGGCGAATAATAAGAGTAAGTCGGTATGGTGATCAATCCATCCCGCACCCAAATCATTACCTTGTATACGGTTTAGCGAATCTCGCATTCTAACACTCGGTCATCCTCACAAGCATTACAGAATTTCTCTTGTCAGCGAACCAAGTTCGGATAATCCATTGATTCTGCAAGCTGGACAAACAACTATCGGTCCTTCACCACTCTCTCAGGTTTTGCGTGAACTCCTATAAAATCGTCTATGGGTAAAGGCATATCCCCTTCCAGGGGTTTTGCCATCAGCAAGAATGTGCTTGATTCTTGGTAGGTCCTGGGGCCTGTGGGTTATGGCCCATCTCATCACTTGTAAACCTTGAACTCATCATCGGGGCAACTGATTGTTATTCCAACTTCCAACTTCCTAGTATTCTTAAATCCATCCAATTGTACTGTCTTCCTTCCTTCTATTGGCACCAAACCAGGACATGATTACTCAAACTCATCATGGAATTTCCATTGATCCATATTTCCAACATCATACCTCCTTTATATCCAATAGTAATTCATCTCTTCATCCTCGTGGGATATCCCACATATCGAGATAAAAACTTTACTTATGAAGTCCATACTCCACTTCGTGGAACATCATTATCCTTTCCAGTGTCTAGCGTCCTTACAGGGGAATATTGGCCATCTCTACATGGCACTTCTTCAACTGGGAAATGTGAAACACATCATGAACTCCTGATAGTCCTTCGAGTGACTCCAACTTGTTGGCCACTTCTCCCATACGCTCCAAAACTCGGTATGGTCCTAGAATCTTGGGGCTAACTTTCCCTTAACTCCAAATCGTTTAACTCCTCGCAGAGGGGACACACGAAGACATGCTCTGTCTCCAATTTCATGGACTACCTCCTTGCGTTTTTGAGTCTGCATAACTCTTCTGCCTGGACTGAGCAAGCTTCAGTCTATCTTGAATCAACTTAACATTCTCTTCTGACTCCTTGATCATATTTGGTCCAAACAACTGACGGTCTCCAACTTCATCCCACATCAACGGTGTCTGGCTTCTTCTCCCATACAAAGCTTCAAAAGGGGCCATATTCAAACCGGCTGGGTAACTGTTGTTGTATGAGAACTCCACGTAAGTTAGATTATCATCACTACTAGATCCATAATCTAGCGCACACGCTCTCAACATGTCCTCCAGAATCTGATTGACTCTCTTGATCTATCCATCTGTCTGCGGATGAAAGGCTGTACTGAACTCTAGCCTAGTACCCAAAGTCTGGTGCAGCTAATTCCAAAACTTTGAGGTAAATTATGTTCCTCTATCTGATGCGATGGTCCTGGGAACTCCATGCAGACATACGATCCTGGTCAAATATATCTTGGCCAACTTCTCACTTGTATAGGTGGTTTTCACTGGGATAAAGTGAGCCACTTTGGTCAAGTGAATCAACTACTAACCACAGAGAATCATGTCCCGTTCGGGTTCTGGGAAATCCGGTAATGAAATCCATGCCAAGCTAATCCCCACTTCCATTCGGGTATTGGCATAGGATGTAGTAATCCTACTGGCTTCTGATGCTCTACTTTTACTCTCTCTGGCATACATCACCTACGACTACATACTCCGCAATATCCTTCTTCATACCAGTCCACCTGAAACACTCCTTCAAATCTAAATACATCTTGGTGTTTCCAGGGCGAATCGAGTATGGTGAGTCATGAGCCTCTTGAAGTATTTACTTCCTGATCTTTGCATTATTGGGAACATATACACGGTCCTCGAACCATAGGATGTCCTGCTCATCCTTACGAAAACCTTTGGCCTTTCCTTTGCTCATCCTCTCTTTTATCTCAGCAATCTCTTTGTCATACTTCTGAGCTTCACGAATCCTTCCCAACAATGTAGACTGAACTTCCATTGCTGCAACAAAACCTTCGGGAACAATCTCCAACCGAAGTTCCATGAGATCCTCTGCAAACTTCCTTTGGTAATCCCTCGCTTATGAGGGTATTCGTCCTTGTTTTATTTATGGCTGTGTACTATTTCTCCACAAAGCTTGTATGCACAAGGTTTCTTCATATCCTTTCCATAAGGCCTGAATTTTTGGGACACAAGACGAGACTTTGGCAAAGTCAACTTAAATTGCTTCCATGTCGTTACTCCTTGCCATCCATTGATGGTTTGGTACATCCTCCACCAAATCGCAGCACCTCTTTCAAAACACTGCAGAGCATGCTGGGCCATATCTTTTCCGGCTACAGGGTCATTCTTCATGTGATCCTCCATGTTCTGAATCCAGCGGTCCATCTCCAATTGACTCATCGGTCCAGATAATATGAGATCATCTCCGTTCATCCTCTATTGGGTCTAGGGGTTTTGGGGTGAGATAAGAGAGAGAGAGAGAGAGGGATGCATGCAATACAAACAATAGTTTTGAAAAGATAGATTTTATTGTGGCTGTCGGAAAAACAACAAACAAATGACAGCTCACAAACGTCGCATCTAACGTAGGTACAACGGGGTTTTGTCTTCTAATGGTAAATAAATCTTCAACGTCACCAAACTCTTCAAGCCTTGTTCATGTCTCCGATGGCTTCTTCTGATCATGCTTGTCCTTCTCAAGTTCTTTTGCCAAATCATATCTGTTGACGCGAAGTCTCTCATGACATCCTTTAATATTTCTGGGGTTGCATTCCAAACTTCTGGGTTTCAACATCCTTGGCATGAGCCATGGTCCTACTGTCCTTCAGTTCCTAACGAATCTTTGGTATCTCGATGTTTTGCTCCTCCAGCTTGGCTACTTTCAGCTTCTGGTTCTGAGTTCTTCACGAAATGCTTCCTTGTCAAGTATGGCTTCCTGAAGGTCCATCTTAAACTTCCTGCTGTAATACTCCAGATCCGGGCGATACACCGGCTAAGGTTAAAACTGCATCCTTTGCTGACAGATGCACCATCAGCCTTCTACCATCCAATCCTTCCATGCATCTGCATGCTTAACTCAGCCCGGTGATAATAGTATAAGCAGGCAATAATATCATGGATGACCGTGTTTATGCCCATGTTACCGCCATGAGCTATCATTTCATAATTGATATCTCCTGCCTTGGGGCTTTCTTGACAAAACCGTGAGTTCTAATGCTCCATGTTCAGGTCTTTCTCCGATACACCTTGATCTTGGTTGTTGACAGCTTCCATAGTCTGTCAAGTTCCATAAGTGTAGCCTTCCTTGGTCATACCAAATCTGGAAATTCTTCATATTCTCCTTGTCTGAGAAGTCTTTATCCGTCATAGTTTCCGTCATTGTAATGCACGGTAAAAATCCTCTTTATTCCAAATGGTCTTAGTTGTCCGATATCTTGTACTCCTTGGTGTGTTCTCATCAGTCGAATCTTTGAGGGGCCAAAAGGGAAAGGGGGTATGGTCTCACTAAAATGGAATATTTGAATAAGCTCAGAAGAGAAGAAAGGTAAAAGATTCTTTTGAAAAGAAAGTTGTAGAGAAAAATATTTCCTATGGGCTTGTCAGTTTCTAGGGTCACGTCCTACGGTCAACATGTGCTCTGATACCATCTTGTAGCGACCCGACCCGAATGGATCAAGTCTCTGTGCTTAAGTGTCATCCCTGGATCGGTATGCTGACACACACAGAACTCGAGGATTTATAACAGAGGTAAATCACATGTATAAAGTAACGTAAATAGTATTACCTCAATCCAACTAGCGGAAGTAACAAGGTTGTGGATTCCCATTAACACCAACAGCAAAGTTGAGTATAGGAATCATAACCCTAACGTATCACTTACTCGTCGTAAGATCCTGCAACATGAGACGTTGCAGCCACAAAGGGTTAGTACATTGAATGTACTGGCAAATTCACACCATAGAGCAATGATGAATAAAGGCTATCACTACATGCATATTTGGCTGGTGGAAAGCTCTATGGTTACAATTTTGCATAAAGCCAATTTTGCCTACTACAAAGGAATAAATTTATTTAACTATCATGGTGGTTGTTAATCATTGAGAATGGTTGACAACATTCTCAATCCCAATTAAGTATCATCATTAAAACCAAACAAAATTTAATTAAAGTAACATGATGAGATTCATTTGATAATCCAAGTACTAGATAGTCAAAACGTCCATAGCCGGGGACACGGCTAATCATGATTAGTTTATACACTCTGCAGAGGTTTGCGCACTTTTCCCCACAAGACTCGATCGCCTCCGTTTGATTCCTCGCACTACATGATGTTTGAGAAACGGATGACCGAGACATAGTCTTTCAGAAGCGCTAGCACCTTTCATAGGATAGACCGGTACACCTACTTTCCCGTACATCTGCTAGTCTACCCGTAAGAGTTCGCACCACTTAATCAACCATGCCAGAGCCCATAATGGCTTGTGGCTGCACACGTAAGTTTCTAGTTTGAATAATCTCATGATCCCTTTGAACCTGGGTGGCGGTCCGAAGAAAAACAGGAAAGTCCTGGAAACCAGGTGCCTCAATCCACCCAGATGTGTGTTTAAGTTGCCACCTTAAATAAACCATTAATTAACAAACTCACATCTGTCATGGATACACTCACCCAATCCACGTCTACTAGCATAGCATGGCATAATAAGAAAACGTAGAAGTAACTCCCAAAGGTTTGAATAATAAAACAGGTAATAGGTACTACCTCATCTAGTTCCCAAACCCACAGTTTATTTAGATCCTAATCATGCAATGTTTGAGGATTGATCTAATGCATAAAAACTGGGTATGAAAAGGGATATGATCAAAGTGTGAACTTGCCTGCAATGTTGATGAAGATGATTCGCACTCATAACTCCTGATAGTTCTACTCGTCACACTCCGGTCAATCTATCGCGAGCAAGCAATGGTAACCATACATAAGCAATCACTCAAAAGATCGGAAAGAACGAAGAGAACAACTCGGAAAACATCAAAACCAAGCAAATAACTCTTGCAGCATAAAACAATTTCTAACAGTACCAAAACTATGTGAATCTGGCCTTATCAGAAAGTTTAGGTCAAGAGCTTCGATTTGCAAAAAGAATCAACTAAATCGGAGTTACGAAACTCAAGTTATGATTAAACGAAGTTCTAATTCAAATCTAATCTAATTCAAATTTTAAACTTTCAAAAACATGTTTGAGTGGATAGAGGAGATCATAACGAAGAAGTGGGCGCTGGTTTCGTTGGATTTGGAAACACTAGTGAAAAGTTGTGGTCGTTTGAAAACTAGGGGCCAATTTGTAAATAAATATATTCATGAATAGGTCCCTGACGTAAAAACAAATAGAAAAAGAAAAAACTAAAAAGTGAACGTTCGTTTATAGGATCTAAACAGTGGACGTTCGCTGTTCAATAAAACCTAAAAAAACAGATCTAGTCTTGGTTTTTTTTTAAAAAAACGAACTTAAAAGGGAAACCGGATGGGACCGGCGGTTTATACCGGTTCGGCCGGTTCGGGCAGATCGGCCGGCGGGTCGGCGACGGCGGCAGTTACGGCGTCGGCTGCGCGCGGGGAGGCGACTCCGGTGGTCGGCGGCGGCTGCGGAGTAGACGGGGAGGGGTGGTGCGCCGAGGCGAGAAGGATAGCGGCGTCGGCGGTGGTCCACGGCGACGGGACGGAACGGGGCGGCGGCGGTGGATCTCGCCGGCGGCGGTGGCTTTTGCGAGCGTGGCGAGAAGAGAGGGGGCGGGGCGGCGCGTCGAGGGGAAAAAGAGGGGGCGGGGCGGCGGCCTCGCCTTATAAAGGCCAGGGGAGGGCGCGGCTTGGAGGAGGGGGCAGGAGGAGGCCGGAGGCGGTACGGCGGTGGCGGCCGGCTTGCTCGGGCGGGACTCCGCTCGGGGTCAGTGGCGATGGCGCGCTGGGTTGGGCCTTGGCCTGGTAGGAGCTGGGCCGGCCCAGTTCGGCGGAGGGAAGTTTTTTTAAAACAGACAGTCAAAGAAATAAACAAAATAAATGAAAGCAGAAATATAATATAGGCATACTATATATCAAAATTTTCAAAAAAGATTTTCTACAGCATGAACATTTTTCTAGAGTCAAATAAAATACACACAAGTTTAGATAAATCAAACACTGCTGCTGCTCTAATAAAATCCAACAAAAATCATTTTAAAAATACCAAAATGAATTCAAATTTATTTCTCTCCAATTTTCTATTGTAGGGAATCATGCTACCCTAATTTCTGTATATTTTATTTTTGGAGAAAAATAATTTGAATAAAACTCCAATAACTCCAAATTGAAATAAATTCAAAAGAACTTTGAATTTGATTCTTTTAAAACTCCCAACTCATATTTCATATAATTTGAAGAAGTCATTTTATCTTCTCTCATGAAAATCATTGAGTGGCGTGAAGTTTATGAATCGAAATATTTCCAAATGAAATTCAAATATTTTCAAATACCCTTTCATTTAATTAAATGGAAGAAGTCATATCATCTTCGCTCAAGGGTTTTGTACTTGAAAAGAATTTGAATTCATGAAGATCAGAAAAGAAAATGAAAGTTTGGGAAAGTCCTTTTATTTCCTCTCATTTAACTTTCAAAAAGATTCGAGTTTCACTCAATCAATCAAACAATCAATCATAACTATCTATTTGTTTATAACATTCCAAAATTTAGAATTTTGGGATGTTACAACGTCGGAGGCCCACCAGGGAGCCCGGGAGATAGGGGGCGCACCCTACAGGGGGGGCGCCCCCCTATCTCCGGGACAGGGTGTGGGCCCCCTGGCCTATTTCTTTTGCCCAAAAATTCTTATTAAATCTGAAAAGTTGTTTCGTGGAGTCTCAGGTATTTTGGAGTTGTGCAGAATATGTTTCCAACGTTTGCTCCTTTTCCAGCCAGAATTCCAGCTGCCGGCATTCCCCATCTTCATGGTAAACCTTGTAAAATAAAGGAGAATAGCCATAAGTATTGAGATATAATGTGTAATAACATCCCATAATGCAATAAATATTGACATAAAAGCATGATGCAAAATGGACGTATCAACTCCCCCAAGCTTAGACCTCGCTTGTCCTCAAGCGGAAGCCGAAATAGAAAAATATGTCCACATGTTTAGAGATAGAGGTGTCGATAAAAATAAAATACGGACATGAGGGCATCATGATCATTCTAATAACATCAACATATATGGATTTTGTCATATGATTTCCTATGTTCAAGTAATAAGCAATTCACAATGTCAAGTATGGTTCAAAAACTTCATTGGGAACTAACAAACTATAATCTCAATCATTGAAGCAATTGCAATTTATCGTAACATCAGAAAGAGTCAATAATAGATATTTTCAGCAAGCTCACATACTCAACTATCTCATAATCCCCTATAATTGTTAACACTCACGCAATACTTGTGGTTATAGAGTTTCAGCCGGACACTGAGAAATATAGGGGCTTATTGTGTTGCCTCCCAACATACTCACCTTTAGGTGATGTCAACAATAATGGCCTATGCCAACTTACATCCAATTGGATATATGCATCATGATCTTTCAAACACGAGGAGCTTGCCAAAGGATAAAATGAAAAAGGGAAAGGTGAAGATCACCTTGACTCAAGCATAAAGTGAAACATAAAGTAAAAGATAGGCCCTTCACAGAGGGAAGCAGAGGTTGTCCTGTGCGTTTAGGGTTGATGCATGAAATCTTAATGCAAAAGAACGTCACTTTATATTGCGCCTTGTATGTGGACCTTTATTATGCAATCCGTCGCTTTTATTACTTCCACAACAAGTTCGTACAGAGCTTATTTTCTCTGCACTAATAAGTCATACATATTTAGAGATCAATTTTTATTTCTTGCACCGATGACAACTTACTTGAAGGATCTTACTCAATCCATAGGTAGGTATGGTGGACTCTCTTGGCAAAACTGGGTTTAAGGGTATTTGGAAGCACAAGTAGTATCTCTACTTGGTGCAAGGAATTTTAATTTTTTTGACCTTGGGTGCAAGGAATTTGGCTACCATGAGGGGTAAAGGCAAGTTCAACATGTTTGGAAGGTCAATGACAATATACTTTAACTGAGATGTCGGAAAACATAAACCATTATGTTGTCTTCCTTGTCCAATGTCAACTCTTTTAGCATGTCATACTTAATGAGTGCTTCACAATCATAAAAGATGTCCAAGATAATATATTTATATGTGAACTCCTCTTCCCTTATCACTTCCTATTAAATGCAACGATGACCAAGGCTACGTTCATCAACTCTCAACAATTTTTATGCCTCATACTTTCTATGTGTGAAGTTATCACTATCCATAAGATCAATATGAACTCTTTTGTTCTTTCTACTTTTTCAAGATCATAGTAACGTAGCAAAGCCATTGACTCAACAATAATCTTTATTATAGATAGCACACGGACTCGATTACAAAAAGAGATCACAAAGCAAAACTCAAAACTACTTGATATCAAAACTTCAACTACTAATAGATCAAGGTACTACTAAAAGGATCGAACTAAATAAAGCGGTAAAGATAGGAGTGTGATGGTGATACAATACCGGGGCACCTCCCCCAAGCTTGGCAGTTGCCAAGGGGAGTGCCCATACCAATGTGAATATTTCCTCGGGGGTGATGGAGGTGGTGATGATGACGGTGGATAATCGCACATCGAGCGTAAAAGCCCCTCCAACTTTCGGATAATGCCCTTGAGCCCAGCAATATGATATTTCAACAAAATATTCTCATCTGTGAGGTACTTGTTCTGTATGCGGGCTAACTCAATCATCTTGAAAGCTTGAATCTCTGCTGGAGTGAAAAGGTTAGGTAAAGGTTGAGGGATATCTTCTTATTTCACCGCCGGAGCTTCAACCTCCATGGCTTTCTTGATCCCTTCATCCTTGTTGATCTCTTTTGGTTCTTCTCTTTTTAGCTCTATCTTCAAAAGCCAAGCATCCTTGTCTTCATTATTGGAGGAGGGTGAAGTCATGGTGCTCTAAATCTGCAATGAAAATAGCTCGAAAGGAAAACAGAGGATATTTGCGTGATACGGTGGTCAAAACCTTTGGGAGTATATATAATGAATTTTTACCAACCAAAATACGTAACATACAAGAAAACGGAGTCCAGGAGGAACACGAGGTGCCCACGAGACAGGGGGCGCGCCTTCCTCTCTTGTGGGAGCCTCGTGCCCCTTTCAGACTACTTCTTTCTTCCTAAATTCTTAAATAATCCAAAACTGATAAAAATTGCCATTAGAGTTGTTTTGGAGTCGGTTTACTTACTCTACCACGTACCTATTCCTGTTCGGAGTCTGGAACGTTCTGGAAAGTGTCTCTTATGTATTCCTGAGGGGTTATGGTTCCAATAATTTTTGTTTCAACATTGATAGGATTACCTAAAATGTAATGTTTAATTCTTTGACCATTTACCACCCTCGGGTTTGTGCCTTTGAAGTTGTTGATTTTTATAGCACCAGAACGATAGACCTCCTCGATAACGTAGGGACCTTCCCATTTTGAGAGAAGTTTTCCTGCAAAAAATCTTAAACGAGAGTTGAACAATAACACATAATCTCCTACTTTAAACTCACGCTTCTATATCATATTATCATGCCAGCGTTTGACTTTTTCTTTGAAAAGCTTAGCATTCTCATATGCTTGGGTTCTCCATTCATCAAGTGAGCTAATATCAAACAACCTCTTCTCACCAGCAAGTTTGAAGTCATAATTGAGCTCTTTAATACCCCAATATGCTTTATGTTCAAGTTCAAGAGGTAAATGACATGCTTTTCCATAAACCATCTTATATGGAGACATACCCATCGGATTTTTGTATGCAGTTCTATAGGCCCATAATGCATCATCATGTTTTTTCGACCAATTCTTTCTATATCCATTCACAGTGTTTTGCAAAATTAATTTGAGCTCTCTATTGGTCAACTCTAATTGACCACTAGACTGCGGGTGATAAGGAGATGTGATTCTATGATTGACATCATACTTAGCAAGCATCTTACAGAAAGCACCATGAATAAAGTGTGAACCACCATCAGTCATAAGATATCTAGGGACTCCAAACCTCGGAAAAATAACTTCTTCAAGCATTTTAATAGAGGTGTTATGATCAGCACTACTAGTTGGAATAGCTTCTACCCACTTAGTAACGTAATCAACAGCAACTAAAATATGTGTATAACCATTGGAGGCAGGGAAAGGTCCCATATAATCAAAGCCCCCATACATCAAACGGTTCAATAACAAGAGAATAATTCATAGGCATTTCTTGATGTCTACTAATGTTACCTATTCTTTGACATTCATCACAAGATAAGACAAACTTATGAGCATCTTTGAAAAGAGTAGGACAATAAAAACCAGATTGTAGTACCTTGTGTGCAGCTCTGTCTCCAGCGTGGTGTCCTCCATAGGATTCGGAGTGACACTTGCGTAGGATTTGTTCCTTTTCATGCTCAGGCACACAACGTCTAATAATACCATCTACTCCTTCTTTATAAAGGTGTGGATCATCCTAGAAGTAATGTCTTAAATCATAAAAGAAATTTTTCTTTTGCTGGTATGTGAAACTTGGAGGTATATATTTAGCAACAATGTAATTAGCATAATCAGCATAGCAGTACGAGAAGCATTGAAACCGCTAATTGTTCATAAGGAAAAATATCATTAATAGGCAGTGGGTCATCAAGAACATTCTCTAGCCTAGACAAGTTGTCTGCAACGGGATTCTCAGCTTCCTTTCTATCAATAATATGCAACTCAAATTCTTGGAGCAAGAGAACCCATCTTATGAGTCTAGGCTTAGCATCTTTCTTTTCCATAAGATATTTAATAGCAGCATGATCAGTGTGAATAGTAACTTTGGAATCAACAATATAAGGTCTAAACTTATCACATGCAAACACAACTGCTAAGAATTCTTTTTCAGTGGTGGCATAATTTCTCTGGGCAGTATCAAGAGTCTTACTAGCATACTGGATAACATTCAATTTCTTATCGAAACTTTGCCCTAAAACAGCCCCTACAGCGTAATCACTAGCATCGCACATAATTTCAAAAGGTAAATTCCAATCAGGTGGCTGAACAATAGGTGCAGTGATCAAAGCCTTCTTAAGTGTTTAAATGATTCTACACAATCATCATCAAAGACAAAAGGAATACCTTTTTGCAATAAATTAGTCAGAGGCCTAGAGATTTTAGAAAAGTCCTTAATGAACCTCCTATAAAAACCGGCATGACATAGGAAACTTCTTATACCTTTTATGTCCTTGGGACATGGCGTCTTTTCAATAGCATCAACTTTGGCTTTATCAACTTCAATACCTCTCTCGGAGATCTTGTGCCCAAAGACAATGCCTTCATTAACCATAAAGTGACACTTTTCCCAATTCAGTACGAGACTAGTGTCTTCGCATCTCTGCAAAACTCGATCAAGGTTGCTCAAACAATCATCAAAAGAGGATCCATAGACGGAGAAGTCATCCATGAATACCTCACAAATCTTTTCACAAAAATCAGAAAATATAGCCATCATGCATCTTTGAAAGGTAGCAGGTGCATTACATAAACCAAAAGGCATACGTCTATAAGCAAAGGTACCAAAAGGGCAAGTAAAAGTAGTTTTAAATTGATCCCCCGCTGAAACAGGTATCTGAGAGAAGCCAGAATAACCATCTAGAAAGCAAAAATGTGTGTGTTTGGATAGCCTTTCTAGCATTTGATCAATAAAAGGTAAAGGGTAATGATCTTTCTTAGTGGCTTTATTTAACTTACGGAAATCAATTACCATCCTATATCCTGTAATAATTCTTTGCGGGATCAATTCATCTTTATCATTAGGAACAACGGTAATACCTCCCTTTTTGGGGACACAATGTACAGAGCTTACCCATTCACTATCAGCAATGGGATAAATAATACCCGCCTCAAGGAGTTTTAGTATCTCCTTTCTTACCACTTCCTTCATTTTGGGATTTAATCGTCTTTGAGGATCTCTAACTTGTTTGGCATCTTTCTCCACTGAGATTTTGTGTTGACATAATGTGGGACTAATGCCCTTAATAAGATCATCCAGATTATATCCAATAGCATCTCGGTGCTTCTTCAGAGATTTCAATAATCTTTCTTCTTCTTTCTCTGAAAGGTTAGCACTAATAATAACATGATATATTTCTTTTCATCAAGATAAGCATACTTAAGATTATCAGGTAATGGTTTGAGTTCAAACACGGGATCACCCTTGGGTGGAGGGGGATCCCCAAGAATTTCAACGGGAAGATTATGTTTTAGCATAGGTTCTTGTTTAAGGAACACTTCATCTATTTCTTCCCTTTCCTTCATAAACATATCATTTTCATGGTCTAGCAAATATTGTTCTAACGGATCAGTTGGAGGAACAGCAATGGAAGCAAGACCAATAATTTCATCCATACTAGATGGTTCCTCTTCACGGTGTTGTCTACGAAATGTAGAAAAGTTGAACTCATGAGACATATCACCTAGACCAATAGTAACTACATCCTTTTCGCAATCTATCCTAGCAGTAACGGTGTTCAAGAAGGGTCTACCAAATATATTGGACAAAAGCTATCTTGTGGGGAGCCAAGAACAAGAAAATCAGCAGGATATTTAGTTTTCCCACACAAGACTTCAACATCTCTAACAATTCCCATTGATGAAATAGTATCTCTATTGGCAAGTTTAATTGTGACATTAATATCTTCTAACTCAGCAGGTGCAATATCGTGCTTAATTTCGTTGTATAAGTCAAATAGGTATTGCACTAGCACTAGCACCCATATCACATAAGCCATGATAACAATGATCTCCTATTTTAACAGAAATAATAGGCATGCCTACCACAGGTCTATGTTTATCTTTAGCACAAGGTTTGGCAATTCTAGCAGGTTCATCACAGAAATAAATAACATGCCCATCAGTATTATCAGACAAGAGATCTTTAACAATAGCAACATTAGGTTCAACTTTGATTTGCTCAGGAGGTGTATAAGTTCTAACATTGCTCTTACGAACAACAGTCGAAGCTTTAGCATGATCTTTTATCCTAACAGGAAAAGGAAGTTTTTCAACATAAGCAGTAGGAATAATAGGATCACTATATGTAATAGTCTTCTCTTTGACTGTAATAGGTGCAACTACTTTCACTTCAACGGGAGGATTATATTTAAACCACTTCTCTTTAGGGAGATCAACGTGAGTAGCAAAAGTTTCACAAAAAGTAGCTACTATCTCAGAGTCAAGTCCATACTTAGAGCTAAATCCACGGAAAGCATCGGTATCCATGAAAGATTTAACACAATCAAACTTAGGTGTCATACCTGACTCCTTACCATCGTCGGAACCCCAATCTTCAAAGTTGCGTTTAATTCTTTCCAATAAGTCCCATTTGAAATCAATAGTCTTCAGCATAGGAACCAGCACAGGAAGTATCAAGTAGGTTGCGATTATCAAGAGAAAGCCGAGCATAAAAATTCTGAATAATCATTTCCCGAGAGAGCTCATGATTGGGGCATGAATACAACATTGACTTAAGACTCCCCCAAGCCTGAGCGATGCTTTCTCCTTCGCGAGGCCAGAAATTATATATGTAATTACGATCATGATGAACAAGATGCATAGGATAGAACTTCTGGTGAAATTCCAACTTCAATCGCTTCTAATTCCAATATCTCGTATCATCACATAGCCTATACCATGTTATTGAATCTCCCTTCAAAGATAAAGGGAAGACCTTCCTTTTGACAACATCATCGGGAATACCTGCAAGCTAAAATAATCCACAAACTTCATCAACAAAGATGAGGTGTAAGTCGGGATGCAATGTTCCGTCTCCTGCAAAAGGATTAGCTAGCAGTTTCTCTATCATACCCAAAGGAATCTCAAAGTGAATATTTTCATAAGGTTCAGTAGGTTGAGGAGCATCTCTTTGCTCTTCTGGTTGGGGTGAAGATACCCCAAACAAGCCCCACAAAGGATTAGTTTCCATAGTAACAAGTAACAAAAAAATTTAGCACACTATATAAATGTTTCCTTACCAAGTTCCACTCACCAAAAGCGCTACATTCCCGGCAACGACGCCAGAAAAGAGTCTTGATGACCCACAAGTATAGGGGATCTATCGTAGTCCTTTCGATAAGTAAGAGTGTTGAACCCAACAAGGAGCAGAAGGAAATGATAAGCGGTTTTCAGTAAGGTTTTCTTTGCAAGCACTGAAATAGTAGGTGATAGATAGTTTTGTGACAAAATAAATAGTAACGAGCAAAAAGTAAATAAAGTGCAGCAAGGTGGCTCAATCCTTTATGTAGCAAAGGATAAGCCTGGACAAATTTTAATAATGAAGAAGGAGCTCCCGAGGAAACATTGGGAATTATCGTCAAGCTAGTTTTCATCACGTTCATAAGATTCGCGTTCGGTACTTTGATAATTTGATATGTGGGTGGACCGGCACTTGGGTACTGCCCTAACATGGACAAGCATCCCACTTATGATTAACCCCTATTGCAAGCATCCGCAACTACAAAAAGGAGTATTAAGGTAAACCTAACCACAACATTAAACATATGGGTCCATATCAACCCTAACGAAGCAATGCATAAACTAGGGCTTAAGCTTCTGTCACTCTAGCAACCCATCATCTACTTATTACTTCCCTATGCCTTCCTCTAGGCCCAAATAATGGTCAAGTGTCATGTAGTCGACATTCATATAACACCACTAGAGGAGAGACAACATACATCTCATCAAAATATCGAACGAATACCAAATTCACATGACTACTAATAGCAAGACTTCACCCATGTCCTCAGGAACAAACGTAACTACTCACAAAGCATATTCATGTTCATAATCAGAGGGGTAGTAATATGCATAAAGGATCTGAACAAATGATCTTCCACCAAGTAAACCAAATAGCATCAACTACAAGGAGTAATCAACACTACTAGCAACCCACAAGTACCAATTTGTGGTTTTGATACAAGATTGGATACAAGAGATGAACTTGGGTTTTGAGATGAGATGGTGCTAGTGAAGATGTTGATGGAGATTGACCCCCTCCCTATGAGAGGATCGTTGGTGATGACGTTGGTGATGATTTCCCCCTCCCGGAGGGAAGTGTCCCTGGCAGAACAGCTCCGCCAGAGCCCTAGATTGATTCCGCCAAGGTTCCGCCTCGTGGCAGCGGAATTTCATCCCGTAAGCTTGCCCACGATTTTTTCCAGGTGAAAACCCTTCATATAACAGAAGATGGATGTCGGAGGCCCACTAGGGAGCCCAGGAGATAGGGGCGCGCCCTACAGGGGGGGCGCTCCCTGTCTCCTAGACAGGGTGTGGGCCCCCTGGCCTATTTCTTTTGCCCAAAAATTCTTATTAAATCTGAAAAGTTGTTTCGTGGAGTCTCAGGTCTTTTGGAGTTGTGCAGAATAGATTTCCAACGTTTGCTCCTTTTCCAGCCAGAATTCTAGCTGCCGGCATTCCCCCTCTTCATGGTAAACCTTGTAAAATAAGGGAGAATAGCCATAAGTATTGAGATATAATGTGTAATAACAGCCCATAATGCAATAAATATTGACATAAAAGCATGATGGAAAATGGACGTATCATCCACATACTCAACTATCATATAGTCTTCTACAATTGCTAACACTCACGCAATACTTATGGTTATGGAGTTTTAATGGGACACTAAGAAAGATAGGGGCTTATATTTTCTCTTCCCAACGTATTCACCTTTGGGTGATGTCAACAATAATAATGCATGCTAACTTACATCCAATTGGATATATGTATCAGGATCTTTCCAACACGAGGTGCTTGCCAAAGGATAAAATGAAAAAGGGAAAGGTGAAGATCACCTTGACTCTTGCATAAAGTAAAGACATAAAGTAAAAGATAGGCCTTTCGCAAAGGGAAGCAGAGGTTGTCATGTGCTTTTAGGGTTGGATGCACAAAATCTTAATGCAAAAGAACGTCACTTTATATTGCCACTTGTGATATGAACCTTTATTATGCAGTCTGTCGCTTTTATTACTTCCATATCACACGATCGTATAAAGATTATTTTCTCCACACTAATAAGTCATACATATTTAGAGAGCAATTTTTATTGCTTGCAACATGACAACTTACTTGAGGGATCTTACTCAATCCATAGGTAGGTATGGTGGACTCTGATGGCAAAACTGGGTTTAAGGATATTTGGAAGCACAAGTAGTATCTCTACCTGGTGCAAGGAACTTTTGGGTAGCATGAGGGGGAAAGGCAAGCTCAACATGCTAGGAAGATCCATGACAATATACTTTAACTGAGATGTGAGAAAACATAAACCATTACGTTGTCTTCCTTGTCCAACATCAAATCTTTAGCATGTCATACTTAATGAGTGCTCACAATCATAAAAGTCCAAGATAGTATATTTATATCTGAAAACCTCTCTTTCCTTTTTACTTCCTATTAATTGCAACGATGGCCAAAACTACGTTTGTCAATTCTCAACAACTTTTATGCCTCATACTCTTTATATGTGAAGTCATTACTATCCATAAGATCAATATGAACTCTTTTTATTTCTTTTTGTTCTTTCTACTTTCTCAAGATCATAGCAAGATAGCAAAGCCCTTGACTCAACACTAATCTTTATTATAGATAGCTCACGGACTCGATTACATAAAGAGATCACAAAGCAAAACTCAAAACTAATTCATACCAAAACTTTATTCTACTAGATCAAGATACTACTAAAAGGATTGAACTAAGAAAAACGGTAAAGATAGGAGTGTGATGGTGATACGATACCGGGGAACCTCCCCCAAGCTTGGCGGTTTCCAAGGGGAGTGCCCATACCCATGTGATTATGTCCTCGGAGGTTGTGAAGGTGTTGTTGGTGATGTAGGCTTCCTCCTCAACTTACGCTTGAGAATGGAATTTTGCTCCCTTAGAGCATCGATCTCCTGCTCAAGGGTTAATATCCTTTTGCATAGTTCCTGTTTGTTTTCCTGTAAGAGATGAAAAGGGATAAACTCGATCTTGGGCTTCTTTGCCCTATCAGGGAGGCTTGACTTTTTAAACTCCACATGCATGTCCCAGGTTGAGGTAATGGGGCTTCGTCTTTGTCTAAGCTCGTCTCCTCCTTTCCTTTAGGCTCGTAGTCTTCTTCTTCCTCAGTGCTCAAGCCGCCATGCTCAAAGTCCCCATAGACCTTAGGGTCTGCAAGGAACTTAGCCACATAGCTTTCTCCCTCTGAATCCTGAGATGACATGTTGCTCTGATATGCGGCAGAAACAGCTCGAAACGAAAACAGAGGATTTTTGCGTGATACGGTGGTCAAAACCTTCGGGAGTTTATATAATGATTTTTTACTGACCAAAAGAAGTAACGTGCAAGAAAACGGAGCCCGGGAGGCACACGAGGTGCCCATGAGTCAGGGGGGCGCGCCCAGTAAGGGCAGCCGCGCCCTCCACCCTCGTGGAGGCCTTGTGTCCTTCCCGGATTACTTCTTGCTTCCCAAAATTCTTAAATATTCCAAAACGGAGAAAAATTGCCATTAGAATTGTTTTGGAGTCAGTTTACTTACCGTACCACATACCTATTCCTTTTCGGAGTCTGGAACATTCTGTAAGGTGTCCCTTATGTATTCCTCCGGGGTTACGGTTTCAATAATATTGGTTTTAACATTGATAAGATTACCTGAGATATAATGTTTGATTCTTTGACCGTTCACCACCCTCGGACTTGTGCCTTCGAAGTTGTTGATTTTTATGGCACCGGAATGATAGACCTCCTCGATAACATAAGGACCTTCCCACTTAGAGAGGAGTTTTCCTGCAAAAAAATCTTAAACGAGAGTTGAATAGCAACACATAGTCACTTACGTTAAACTCACGCTTTTGTATTCTTTTGTCATGCCATCTTTTAACTTTTTATTTGAACAGCTTGGCATTCTCATAGGCTTGGGTTGTCCATTCATCAAGTGAGCTAATATCAAATAACCTCTTCTCACCGGCAATTTCAAAGTCATAGTTGAGCTATTTAATAGCCCAATATGCCTTATGTTCAAGTTCAAGAGGTAAGTGACATGCTTTTCCATAAACCATCTTATACAGAGACTTACCCATAGGATTTTTATATGCAGTTCTATAGGCCCATAATGCATCATCAAGTTTCTTGGACCAATTCTTTCTAGATCTATTCACAGTCTTTTGCAAAATTAATTTGAGCTCTCTATTGCTCAACTCTACTTGACCACTAGACTGTGGGTGATAAGGAGATGCAATTCTATGATTAACATCATACTTAGCAAGCATCTTACGGAAAGCACCATGAATAAAATGCGAACCACCATCAGTCATAAGATATCTAGGGACTCCAAACCTCGGAAAAATAACTTCTTTGAGCATCTTAATAGAGGTGTTATGATCATCACTACTAGTTGGAATAGCTTCTAACCACTTAGTAACATAATCAACAACAACAAAAATATGTGTGTAACCATTAGAGGCAGGAAAGGTCCCATATAATCAAAGCCCCAAACATCAAATGGTTCAATAACAAGAGAATGGTTCATAGGCATTTCTTGACGTCTACTAATATTACCAATTCTTTGATATTCATCACAAGACAAGACAAACTTACGAGCATCTTTGAAGAGAGTAGGCCAATAAAAACCGGATTGCAATACCTTATGTGCAGTTCTATCTCCAGCGTGGTGTCCTCCATATGGTTCGGAGTGACACTTGCATAGGATCTGTTCCTATTCATGCTCAGGTACACAACGTCTAATAACACCATCTACTCCTTTGTAAAGGTGTGGGTCATCCCAGAAGTAATGTCTTAAATCATAAAAGAACTTTTTCTTTTGCTGGTATGTGAAACTAGGTGGTATAAATTTAGCAACAATGTAATTAGCATAATCAGCATACCAAGGAGCAGTATGAGAAGCATTAACGACCGTTAATTGTTCATCAGGAAAGCTATCATCAATAGGCAGTGGGTCATCAAGAACATTCACTAACCTAGAAAAGTTTTCTGCAACGGGGTTCTCAGCTCCCTTTCTATCAATAATATGCAAATCAAATTCTTGGAGCAAGAGAACCCATCTAATAAGTCTAGGCTTACCATCTTTCTTTTCCATAAGATATTTAATAGCAACATGATCAGTGTGAATAGTAACTTTAGAATCAACAATATAAGGTCTGAACTTATCACAAGCAAATGCAACTGCTAAAAATACTTTTTCAGTAGTAGCATAATTTCTCTGGGCAGTATCAAGAGTTTTACTAGCATACTGGATAACATTCAATTTCTTATAAACTCTTTGCCCTAGAACAACACCTACAGCATAATTACTAGCATCACACATAATTTCAAAGGGTAAATTCCAATCAGGTGACTGAACAATTGGTGTAGTGATCAAAGCTTTCTTAAGTATTTCAAATGCTTCTACACAATCATCATTAAAGACAAAAGGAATATCTTTTTGCAATAAATTAGTCAGAGGCCTAGAGATTTTAGAAAAGTCCTTAATGAATCTCCTATAAAAACCGGCATGACCTAGGAAACTTCTTATATGTTTCATGTCCTTGGGACATGGCATCCTCTCAATAGCATCAACTTTAGCTTTATCAACTTCAATACCTCTCTCAGAAATCTTGTGCCCCAAGACAATGCCTTCATTAACCATAAAGTGGCACTTTTCCCAATTCAAGACGAGACTAGTGTCTTCACATCTCTGCAAAACTCGATCAAGGTTGATCAAGCAATCATCAAAAGAGGATCCATAAACGGAGAAATCATCCATGAATACCTCACAAATATTTTCACAAAAGTCATAGAATATAGCCATCATGCATCTTTGAAAGGTAGCAGGTGCATTACATAAACCAAAAGGCATACGTCTATAAGAAAAAGTACCAAAATGGCAAGTAAAAGTAGTTTTTGATTGATCCTCCGCTGACACAGGTATTTGAGAGAAACCAGAATAACCATCTAGAAAGCAGAAATGTGTATGTTTGGATAGTCTTTCTAGCATTTCATTAATAAAAGGTAAAGGGTAATGATCTTTCTTAGTAGCTTTATTTAATTTACGGAAATCAATTACCATCCTATAATCTGTAATAATTCTCTGCGGGGTCAATTCATCTTTATCATTACGAACGATATTAATACCTCTCTTCTTAGGGACACAATGGACAGGACTTAGCCAATCACTATCAGCAATGGGATAAATTATACCTGCCTCAAGGAGCTTTAGTATCGCCTTTCTTACCACTTCTTTCATCTTAGGATTTAACCGTCGTTGAGGATCTCTAACTGGTTTGGCATCTTTCTCCACTTTTATTTTGTGTTCGCATAGAGTGGGACTAATGCCCTTAAGATCATCCAGAGTATATCCAATAGCAGCACGGTGCTTCTTCAGAGTTTTCAATAATCTCTCCTCTTCTTGCTCTAAAAGGTTAGCACTAATAATAACAGGATATATTTTCTTTTTATCAAGATAAGCATATTTAAGATTATCAGGTAATGGTTTGAGCTCAAACACGGGATCACCCTTGGGTGGAGGGGGATCCCCTAGGATTTCAACAGGTAAGTTGTGTTTTAGAATAGGACCCTGTTGAAGGAATACTTTATCTATTTCCCTTCTTCCATCCATAAACATATCATTTTCATGTCTAGCAAATATTTTTCTAACAGATCAGTAGGAGGCACGGCAATAAAAGCAGGACCAATAATCTTATCCTTGCTAGGTGATTCTTTATCACGGGGTTGTCTACGAAACTTAGCAAAATTAAACTCATGAGACACATCCCCTAAGCCGATTGTTACAATATCCTTTTCACAATCAATCCTAGCATTAATAGTATTCAAGAAGGGTCTACCAAATATAATGGGACAAAAGTCATCTTGTGGGGAACCAAGAAAAAGAAAATCAGCAGGATATTTAACTTTCCCCCACAAGACTTCAACATCTCTAACAATCCCAACTGGCTTAATGGTATTCCTATTGGCAAGCTTAATAGTAACATCAATACCTTCTATTTCAGCGGGTGCAATATCATGCATAATTTCTTTATATAAGTCAAATGGTATTGCACTAGCACTAGCACCCATATCACATAAGCCAGGATAGCAATGATCTCCAATTTTAACAAAAATAACAGGCATGCCCACAACAGGTCTATGTAGCTTAGCATCTATTCTAGCAATATTAGCAGTTTCACCACAGAAATAAATAACATGCACATCTAAATTATCATCCAAGAGATCCTTACCATAGCAATATTAGGTTCAACTTTGATTTCTTAGGGGGTGTATTAGTTCTAGTATTACTCTTACGAACAACAGTTGAAGTTTTAGCATGATCCTTTATCCTAATAGGAACAGGTGGTTTCTCAACATAAGTAGTAGGAACAATAGGATCATTATAAGTGATAGTCTTTTCTTCAACTGTAATAGGTGCAACTACCTTTACTTCAGTGGGAGGGTTATATTTAAACCACTTTTCCTAAGGGAGATCAACGTGAGTAGCAAAAGATTCACAAAAAGCAGCTACTATCTCAGAGTCAAGTCCATACTTAGTGCTAAATCCACGAAAAGCATTGGTATCCATAAAAGATTTAACACAATCAAACATAGGTGTTATACCTAACTCCTTACCATCGTCGGAACCCCAATCTTCAGAGTTGCGTTTAATTCTTTCCAATAAGTCCCACTGGAATTCAGTAGTCTTTAGCATATAAGAGCCAGCAAAGGAAGTATCGAGCATGGTGCGATCATTGAGAGAAAGCCGAGCATAAAATTTTTGAATAATCATTTCTCTTGAGAGCTCAAGATTGGGGCATGAATATAACATTGAATTAAGCCTCCCCCAAGCTTGAGCGATGCTTTCTCCTTCAGGAGGCCAGAAATTATATATGTAATTACGATCACAATGAACAAGATGCATAGGATAGAACTTCTAGTGAAATTCCAACTTCAGTCGTTTATAGTTCCAACATCCTGTATCATCACATAGCCTATACCATGTCAATGCATCTCACTTCAAAGATAAAGGGAAGACTTTCCTCTTGACAACATCATCGGGAATACCTGCAAGCTTAAATAATCCACAAACATAAGGTGTAAATCGGGATGCAATGTTCCATCTCCCGCAAAGGGATTAGCTAGCAGTTTCTCTATCATACCCGAAGGAATCTCAAAGTAAACATTTTGAGTAGGTTCAGTAGGTTGATGAGAAACTCTTTGCTCTACTAGTCGGGGCGAAGATACCCCAAACAAGCCCCTCAAAGGATTAGTTCCATAGTAACAAGTGACAGAAAATTTCAGCACACTATATAAATGTTTCCTTACCAAGTTCCACTCACCAAAAGGCGCTTCACTCCCCAGCAATGGCGCCAGAAAAGAGTCTTGATGACTCACAAGTATAGGGGATCTATGGTAGTCCTTTCGATAAGTAACAGTGACAAACCCAACAAGAAGCAGAAGGAAATGACAAGCGGTCTTCGGTAAGGTATTCTCTGCAAGCACTGAAATTGTAGGTAACAGATAGTTTCGTGATAAGATAATTTGTAACGGGTAACAAGCAATGAAAGTAAATAAAGTGCAGAAAGGTGGCCCAGTCCATTTTGTAGCAAAGGACAAGCCTGGACAATTTCTTGTAATGAGAAAAGCGCTCCCGAGGACACATGGGAATTATCGTCAAGCTAGTTTTCATCACGCTCATATGATTTGCATTCGGTACTTCGATAATTTGATATGTGGGTGGACCAGTGCTTGGGTACTGCCCTTTCTTGGACAAGCACCCCACTTATGATTAACCCCTATTGCAAGCATCCGCAACTACAAAAGAAGTATTAAGGTAAACCTAACCATAGCATGAAACTAGTGGATCCAAATCAGCCCCTTACAAAGCAACGCATAAACTAGGGTTTAAGATTTTATCACCCTAGCAACCCATCATCTACTTATTACTTCCCAATGCCTTCCTCTAGGCCCAATTAATGGTGAAGTGTGATGTAGTCGACGTTCACATAACACCACTAGAGGAGAGACAACATACATCTCATCAAAATATCGAACGAATACCATATTCACATGACTACTAATAGCAAGACTTCACCCATGTGCTCAGGAACAAATGTAACTACTCACAAAGCATATTCATGTTCATGATCAGAGGAGTATTAATATGCATTAAGGATCTGAACATATGATCTTCCACCAATTAAACCAATTAGCATCAACTACAAGGAGTAATCAACACTACTAGCAACCCACAGGTACCAATTTGTGGTTTTGATACAAGATTGGATACAAGAGATGAACTAGGGTTTTGAGATGAGATGGTGCTGGTGAAGATGTTGATGGAGATTGACCCCCTCCTGATGAGAGGATCATTGGTGATGATGATGGTGATGATTTCCCCCTCCCGGAGGGAAGTTTCCCCGGCAGAACAGCTCTGTCGGAGCCCTAGATTGGTTCCGCCAAGGTTCCGCCTCATGGCGGCGGAGTTTCGTCCCGTAAGCTTGCTTCTGATTTTTTTCCAGGGTAAAAGCCTTCATATAGTAGAAGATGGGTACCGGAGGGCCACTAGGGGGCCAGGAGAGAGGGGGGCACGCCCAGTAGGGGGGGGGGCACCCTCCTGGCCAGGGTGTGGGCCCCTCTAGTATTTTCTTCGCTCAATAATTCTTATTAATTCCAAAAATGACTTCCGTGGAGTTTCAGGATTTTTGGAGCTGTGCAGAATAGGTTTCCAATATTTGCTCCTTTTCCAGCCAGAATCCGAACTGCTGGCATTCTCCCTCTTCATGATAAACCTTGTAAAATAAGAGAGAATAGCCATAAGTATTGTGACATAATGTGTAATAACATCCCATAATGCAATAAATATTGATATAAAAGCATGATGAAAAATGGACGTATCAGGGGGTTCCGATAACCTCCCGGTACTCCGGTATATGCCCGAACTCACCCGAAACTATCCCGGCGTCCAAATATAGTCGTCCAATATATCGATCTTTATGTCTCGACCATTTCGAGACTCCTCCTCATGTCCGTGATCATATCCGGGACTCCGGACTAACTTGGGTACATCAAAACACATATACTCATAATACGGATCGTCACCGAACTTTAAGCGTGCGGACCCTACGGGTTCGAGAACTATGTAGACATGACCGAGACTTGTCTCCGGCCAATAACCAATAGCGGAACCTGGATGCTCATATTGGCTCCTACATATTCTATGAAGATCTTTATCAGTCGAACCGCATAACAACATACGTTGTTCCCTTTGTCATCGGTATGTTACTTGCCCAAGATTCGATCATCGGTATCTCAATACCTAGGTCAATCTTGTTACCGGCAAGTCTCTTTACTCGTTTTGTAATGCATCATCTCATAACTAACTCATTAGTCACATTGCTTGCAAGGCTTATAGTTATGTGCATCACCGAGAGGGCCCAGAGATACCTCTCCGACAATCGGAGTGATAAATCCTAATCTCGATCTATGCCAACCCAACAAACACCATCGAAGACACCTGTAGAGCACCTTTATAATCACCCAGTTACGTTGTGATGTTTGGTAGCACAGAAAGTGTTCCTCCGGTATTCGGGAGTTGCATAATCTCATAGTCATAGGAACATGTATAAGTCATGAATAAAGCAATAGCAACATACTAAGCGATCAAGTGCTAAGCTAACGGAATGGGTCAAGTCAATCACATCATTCTCTAATGATGTGATCCGGTTAATCAAATGACAACTCATGCCTATGGCTAGGAAACTTAACCATCTTTGATTTAATGAGCTAGTCAAGTAGAGGCATACTAGTGACACTCTTTTTGTCTAACTATTCACACATGTACTAAGTTCCCGGTTAATACAATTCTAGCATGAAAAATAAACATTTATCATGATATAAGGAAATATAAATAACAACTTTATATTGCCTCTACGGCATATTTCCTTCAGCCGTGGCAGGCTGGTGCCCCACCAGCCTTTTTAGTACCGGTTCATGCCACAAACCGGTACTAAAGTGTTTTAGTTGCAGCGGTTTTTTAGTCCGACCTCTCTCAGCTAACAGGGTTTTTACCACCTTAAATATGTTATTTCTCAAACTATCACAACCACTTGGTCTTCATTGAACTCTATGTGTAGGATCTGTGGCCACAATAGGAATCTTTGTTGGTTCTTAAACCAGCTAAGATTCCTATTGACAATTCAGATTCTGCAAAAAAAGATCATTGATGATCAATGGTTTTTTGATGTATATTTTTACATTTTACACGGACGAAAACTCATCTGTTAAACCGGCACTTCTCATTTTTTTAAATTATTACAACTATAGACTTTTTTGCATTCAGTATTCACCATTCAAAGTCACGTCATCAACTTTCAACCCTTTCCGCCTTCATTTTTTATTTTTCGTGCATATACTGATTTTTTTGAACTAAATGACCCCGATATTGAAAAGCACTACAAATGAAATCTGAGAAGGTTGAAAGTTGGCATGGTGTCATCATTTCGCCTGCATAGCATGTGTGAAAAAGTACACAGGGTTACGGCAAAAAACTGGATGCACCTCGTGTACAAACTGGACAATCTCTTTTGAAGTATCAGGGTATCGGACAAAAACTCATCTGTTACAGTGGCACTTCATTTTTTTAAACTTATTACAACTCCAGACTTTTTTTGCGTTCAGTATGCACCATTCAACGCCACGTCATAAAATTTCAACCCTTTCTAACATCATTTGTTATTTCTCATGCATTTAAAGATTTGTTTTGAGCTAAATGACCATAAAATTGAAAAGCACTACAAATAAACTCTGAAAAGGTTGGAACTTGGCATGGTATCATCATTTCACCCACATAGCATGTTCGAAAAAGTAGAGAGGGTTACGGCAAAAACTGGATGCACCTCCTGTACAAACTGGACAATCTCTTTCGAAGTATCAGTGTGTCGGACGAAAACTCATCTATTACACCGGCACTTCATTTTTTATACTTATTACAACTTTTTTTGCGTTCAATATGCACCATTCAAGGCCAGATCATAAACTTTCAACCCTTTCTGACATCATTTGCTATTTTTCATGCATTTAAAGATTTGTTTTGAACTAAATGACCCTGAAATTGAAAAGCACTACAAATGAAATCTGAAAAGGTTGGAACATGGCATGGTATCATCATTTCACCCACATAGCATGTGCGAAAAAGTAGAGAGGGTTACGACAAAAACTGGATGCACCTCGTGTACAAACTGGACAAACTCTTTCGAAGTATCAGGGTTTCGGACGAAAACTCATCTGTTACACCAGCACTTCATTTTTAAAACTTATTACAACTCCAGACTTTTTTTGCATTCAGTATGCACCATTAAAGGGCACATCATAAAATTTCAACCCTTTCTAACATGGTTTGCTATTTTTCATGCATTTAAAGATTTGTTTTGTGCTAAATGACCCGGAAATTGAAAGGCACTGCAAATGAACTCTGAAAAGGTTGGAACTTGGCATGGTATCATCATTTCACCCACATAGCATGTGCGTAAAAGTAGAAAGGGTTACGGCAAACACTGGATGCACCTCATGTACAAACTGGACAATCTCTTTCGAAGTATCATGGTTTCGGACAAAAACTCATCTGTTACACCGGCACTTCATTTTTTTAACTTATTACAACTATAGACTTTTTTTGCATTTAGTATGCACCATTCAAGGCCACGTCATAAACTTTCAACCCTTTCTGACATCATTTGCTATTTTTCATGCATTTAAAGATTTGTTTTGAGCTAAATGACCCTGAAATTGAAAAGTTCAACAAATGAACTCTGAAAAGGTTGGAACTTGGCATGGTATCACAATTTCACCCATATAGCATGTGCGAAAAAGCAGAGAGGGTTATGGAAAAAACTGGAGGCACCTCGTGTACAAACTGGACAATCTCTCTCGAAGAATCAGGGTTTCGGACAAAAACTCATCTGTTACACGGGCACTTCATTTTTCTAAACTTATTTCAACTCCAGACTATTTTGGCATTGAGTATGCACCATTCGCGGCCACGTCATAAACTTTCAACCCTTTCTGACATCATTTGCTATTTTTCATGCATTTAAAGATTTGTTTTGAGCTAAATGACCCTGAAATTGAAAAGCACGACAAATGAACTCTGAAAAGGTTGGAACTTGGCATGGTATCATCATTTCACCCACATAGCATGTGCGAAAAAGTAAAGAGGGTTACGGCAAAAACTGGATGCACCTCGTGTACAAATTGGACAATCTCTTTTGAAGTATCAGGGTTTCGGACGAAAACTCATCTGTTACACCGGCACTTCATTTTTTTAAACTTATTACAACTTCAGACTTTTTTTGCGTTTATTATGCATCATTCAAGGCCACGTCATAAACTTCCAACCCTTGTCTGACATCATTTGCTATTTTTCATGCATTTAAAGATTGTTTTGAGCCAAATTACCCTGAAATTGAAAAGCACTACAAATGAATTCTGAAAAGGTTGGAACTTGGCATGGTATCATCATTTCACCCACATAGCATGTGCCAAAAAGTAGAGAGGGTTACATCAAAACTGGATGCACCTCGTGTACAAACTGGACAATCTCTTTCGAAGTATCAGGGTTTCGGACGAAAACTCATCTGTTACACCGACACTTCATTTTTTAAACTTATTACAGCTCCAGACTTTTTTTGTGTTCAGTATGCACCATTCAAAGCCACGTCATAAACTTTCAGCCCTTTCTGACATCATTTGCTATTTTTTCATGCATCTAATGATTTGTTTTCAGCTAAATGAACCTAAAATTGGAAAGCCAATAAATAAATAAAACATCTCAGAAATAAATAAAAGAAACTCTAAATACAGCATAAAACAACTCAGAAATAAATTGAAGAAAATAAATAAAGCAGAAAAAAAGCAACATCAACAAAAACTCTGCGCGCTGCCCAGTGGACCTGCCTGGCCTTGGGCCTGAAAGCAGGCCCATAAGGCCGAGCAGGCCCACAGGCAGCGCGGCAAAGTTAGGCCCAAAAGCCTGCTAAAGAGAGGAGCCTGAGAGAGCTACCGCACTGGGGCTTATAAACAAGTGCGGAATCCTCTCGGCTAACGAGGTGGGACTAAACTTGCCGCACCGGACCTAAGCCTTTAGTACCGGTTCGTGGCTCTAACCGGTACTAAAGGTTTGTCTATAGTACCGGTTCTAGCCACGAACCGGTACTAAAGGTTGTCGCTTCCCGCTGTTTGGTCTAGCCAAATTTGACCTTTAGTACCGGTTTGTGTCACGAACCGGTACTAAAATCCTCTCCTATATATATAACACTTACCAAATTTCAGTTACATTACATCCATCTGCTTCTTCATCTCTTCGTCGTCGCGCCCGTCCTCGCCGCGCCCGTCGCCCCCCGTTGCCGCCCCCGCCATGCCCCCTGTCGCCCCGTCGCCGCCCCCGGCCCCCTCCACGCCCGGTCATCCCCGTTCGTTGCCCCGTCGCCGCTCCGTCGCCGCGCGCCCGTCGCCCTGCCGCGCGCGCCCGTCGCCGTATGTCCCCGCGCCGTCGATCATCCCCGGCCGTCGCCGCTGTAGTACATCATATACAACTCTTATATATTCTTTTTTCTGTTTATTATTTTTTATACTTTTAGTTTATATAAATGCATGTTAGATTAATGCATGTTAGAAATGTTAGATATTAATGTCATAGATGATATTAGATAGAAAATAATGTAGATATATTAATGTCAAATGTTAGATGAATTAGCTAGATATATACATTTGGGTATATAGATATATGAGATTTGATGATCTAATAATTAATTAAAAGATGTAAACGTTTACTATATATGAGATTTTAGTAAGAAGCTTAGAACTAGTTTATTTTTAATAAGTGCTTAGTAGTTGAATTAATAGAACTAGCTAGTTGAATTAATAGAACTGCTAGTATATCAATTCTTTTTATTCCAAGGCGAAGATTGAATCACTTAGCCAACATCCAGAAGCTATTGGCACATTGTTGAATCGAAATAAAGAATACCACTTTTTGATGATTTTGTTGGCATCCAACTGTTCTCGAATTGGTTTATTCAAGAATTCAAAACATCCCAATGCGATAAAAGAATGGAATCCTAGAATTCCTATTCGAGAAATTTTTGGTCCCTTAGGCGCTATTGTAGCTAGTATATCGCATTTTTTCTTCATCTTACTATTTACTAACACATAATAAAATCATGTTAAAAAGATATTTGTTCGTTGACAATTTAAAACAAACCTTCCAAGTACTTCAAGAACTTAAATACTCTTTAATAGATGAAAATAAAAGGATTTCTAATTTCCATATTAACATAATGTTGGATCCATTCCTTTTGAATTGTCACTTTGTCCATCATGATTCTTGGGAAGAGACATTGGCAATAATTCACCTTAGACAATTTATTTGTGAAAATGTATGTCTATTTAAATCACACAAGCAATTATATCAATTAATGTTTCAACTATATATGAACATAGGAAATGTCTGACGAGAATGGTTTCGTTATGTGCGAATACTGCGAAGACAAGTGCGGCACGTGTGACAGAAATTTCCTAGTTGATGGTAGGCGCTTCAGCATCAAGCTGGATGAGACCTTCAAAGTGAATGCAGTAAATCACAACGACAAGTCTTTTTTCGTAATTAAGCATATGCTTCATTTGCTTCAACTTATAATTTTAATTTTTTACTATTCTACTATAGCGTATCCCCTGCCATGCAAGAATTTTTTTTATTGGTTAAGATAGGTTTCAGTACTATGGAAACTATGGAGGTAAAGAGAGTTTACTTGAAGACCAAGCATGGTTATACTTTCCATGCAAAATTATACAATGCAGACACCTACACCTATTTTGAATGCAAAACTTGGCAAGCACTATGCAAGGCTTATGCATTTGAGTCTGATATGGTTATCACCTTTGATATTCGTTCGGAAGATGACATTGAAGGTAATATCGATATCTGGGACGATGTGCAGACGCCTCCAGTTCTACCACTATGTGAGTGTTCCTCAACCATATTTATGTCTTCAATATTGTTTATTTGAAAAAAAGTTGACAACTAATTTCTATTGACAGCTTATTTCCATTCAAGCAAACATGTTCGACGCTTGGTAGACAGGACCTTCCACTGTCCCGGGGCTGAACTAAACTGCGAGGAGGTAAGTCAATATGTTTCATGACTTGAGGATCTTGATGCTGTCAAAAGAAATTATCGTCCTAGACTTGCAAATCTTAGTACTCAAAATGTGCGACCAATAGTGTTCGTATTGAACTAGGGTAACATGTATTTAGGAAAGATGATAAGATATTTACTATTTGTCCTCAGTGCATCTTTTGCATACATTATTTTTTAAGCCAAACTTCATTGCTACTTATGTTACTATACGATGTTCTTCAATAGCGACTCTCGATGATAGTTCTGCCTCAGTGGATCTCGACTAACGGTCGCATGTCAATTGTTAGCTTACGGCCAAGACATCCTTCATTGCACACGAGTGCATTCAGGATTTCTAAAACCGAGGAATGCTTAATACTAAAAGACTGGAGCAAAATTGTGAATGATTACTAGGGGGTAACAATCAGAAGTGCAACCCATGATTAGGAGAGAGGTTCATCTGCATGCTCCAATATAATGAATCAGGAGAGCTACACATGTTCTATGCCATTTGACCGGAGAGAGAGCAGCAGGAGTGATATTAGCTAGTTCCTGCTATTAGTACTTGTTGTCTCATCTCCGTGTTTCGTCCTAAACTTAATTATTAGTGATTTGCTTTTGTGGTCTTAGTTATGAACGCTTATAAATAATCTCATGACCATGTTGAACTCGATGATATCTTTGCTTTTTGTACAAGTGACTGTTTCTTCTTTAAGGTACTGTTGGTGGTGATTACATAATGATGATAAAAATAGTGGTAATGACTATATATATATATATATATATATATACATATATATATATATACATATATATATACATATATATATATATATATGATTATTAATTAGCTAGTGTTGTTGTTGGTGATGATATGAGATGCAAGAGTTTTTATATTAAATAAATAGAAAACAATCTCTAAATTAAATGGAAAACACAAAATTAAAGGGGACATAATTAATAAAAGCAAAATCCCCGAAACCTTTTAGTACCGGTTGGTGTTACCAATCGGTACTAAAGGGATCCCCGCCCCCGGCTGGCACATGCCATGTGGTGGCCCTTTAGCAGCGGTTCGTGCAGAAGCGGTACTAAAGGGGGGGACTTTTAGTCCCCACCCTTTAGTGCCGGTTAAAGAACCAACACTAAAGTGCCTTACGAAGCGGTGCTATAGCCCGGTTCTGCACTAGTGATCGCCGCCGCTGCAGCAGGCGCTAGGTTAGGTTGGGGAACGACCGAGTGGGGACTATGGAATGGATTCGGGTCAAGGTCGAACGAATCAGCGAAACGAGGTGCCGAGGTGGTCGGCCGTGTTGGACTCGCTATGTGGGCTGCAGTACTGGTGGGTTGTAGGCTTGTGGGCCGCTCAATAAGACATATATTGATTTTTCTGGATCAAATCTTGGGTATTCACATGAATATAGGAGAATACCCTTGGCGCCGCCGATGCATGCTTAGCATAGGTTGCTAGTACTTCATCAGTGGCCCTACATTTTTGTCCGTCTGCCATGCTATACTATCAGGCCGTGATCACTTGGGAGGTGATCATGGGTATATATTATACATACTTACATACTATACACATGGTGACTAAAGTCGGGTCGGCTCGTAGAGTACCCGCAAGTGATTTGGATATGGGGGCTGAAAGGACAGGTACGGTGATTCCATCAAGGTAGTGGTGGACCTGGGTTCCCGAAGGCTCCCGAGTATTACTTTGAGGCGGAGCGACAGGGCAGGATGTGACCACCTAGGAGACAGGTGGGCCAGATCCTGGTCAGCCTCCGTGGTTACTTCATAATAACACACTTAATGAGATCTTGGTATTTGATCTGAGTTGGGTCGTTGACCTTATACGCACTAACCGCCACGTGGGATAAGATATGGGCAACCGGCGTCGTGGTAACAGCCGAAGCGTCCTAGACGTCAGCGACTGAGCAGCGCGCGCCGGGTTGGACCGTGTAACGCAACTTCCTTTGTAATGGAGGCTGCTAGGTCTGCTCACCTGTCGCGTTCGCAACGTGCATGTATGCAATGAGCGATGGGCCCAGACCCATGCGCACATAGGATTTAGACCAGCGTGTTGACCTCTCTGTTAGGCCTAGGTAGGGCTGCGGCGTGTTGATCTCCCGAATCCAGACATGTCCCAGGAAAGTGTGCCCGGCCAGAGGGATCGAGCGTGTCGGGTAATGTGGTGCACCCCTGCAGGGAAGTTGATCTATTCGAACAGCCGTGTCAATGGTAACAGGACGACCCGGAGTTGTACTTCGACCTTATGACAACTAGAACCGGATACTTAATAAAACACACCCTTTCAAGTGCCAGATACAACCTGGTGATCGCTCTCTCACAGGGCGACGAGGAGAGGATCGACGGGTAGGATTATGCTATGCGGTCATATTGGTGAACTTACCATCTACTCTCTTCTATATGCTTCAAGATGGAGGCTGCCAGAAGCGTAGTCTTTGATAGGACTAGCTATCCCCTTTTTATTTTGGCATTCTGCAGTTCAGTCCACCGATATTGCCCCTTTACACAGATACACATGCATATGTAGTGTAGATCCTTGCTTGCGAGTACTTTGGATGAGTACTCACGGTTGCTTTGCTCCCTCTTTTCCCCATTTTCCTCTTCTTCTCGGATGTCGCAACCAGATGTTGGAGCCCAGGAGTCAGACTCCACTGGTGATGACGACCCCCCTACACCGAGGGTGCCTACTACTACGTTCAGGCCGCCGACAACCAGGAGTAGTTTAGGAGGATCCCAGGCAGGAGGCCTGGGCCTCTTTTGATCTGTATCCCAGTTTGTGCTAGCCATCTTATGGCAACTTGTTTAACTTATGTATGTACTCAGATATTGTTTCTTCCGCTGAGTCGTTTATGTTCGAGCACTTGTATTCGAGCCCTCGAGGCCCTGGCTTGTAATATGAAGCTTGGATGACTTATTTTACTTTTAGAGTTGTGTTGTGATATCTTCCCGTGAGTCTCTGATCTTGATCGTACACGTTTGCGTGCATGATTAGTATACGATTGAATGGGGGGCATCAGATAATTTGAGTGTTAAAAAATGATTAGGAGATCTAGAGGGATCGCATGAAGGCCACCAGCACAGCACCGCAATGAACTCCTAGTTATAGTATGGCTTTTAGTTTGGTTGACATTGATGTGACATCAATGGGATAATGCCAGCCAGAATACAATTGCTTTGCCGTGCTTGTATCGGATGAGATACTAACACACGCATGCATTTTATTTTTTGGCAACTGGGTCGATATAGGTGCCATGCATCTTGGCCCATGTTAATCGTTCTTGGTAATTTCTACTTTTTGTTCTATTAAAAATCAAATCGGAATAGATGACTTATCCACGTGATGATGGTATTGCACGCCTTGTAGGTGTCCTTCTCCAACACGATTGTGGTTGCACTTTTCCATAATATAGAACATGTACGTGGCAGACATAATATTTGTATGTAATATTACATCTTTAAATCCGAGCCGTTTATATCTAATCTTAATGGTTCTGATAATTTAATCGGTGTGGACAAATGTGACGGTTTGTTTGCCTTTTGTCTTAAGTATATAATAGATGAGAGGTCAGTGAAATCTTGATGTTGCAAATGTGTATGGTGTTTGTTGTCTACTCATGAGTATCCCTACAATGTTGCATATATGTCACCAATATTCCGGATTTATGCTTCCCGAGGATTTTCTCTTAATACAAATGTATTTATTTGTCTTTGCCAGTGTTTTCATATATTGCATACATAGATTTTTCATGTTGAAGGTGTTGTGACACATTTTCAACATTTTTGTTTCAACAATGATAATTTATTGCATCACATAATGATTTGTTGCATGGCCAGACACTCTACAACACTTTTTGTTGTGATGAATAGAGATGCATCAAACGGTGGAGGAGGCGGCTCATTTTCTTTTCCTCGGTCAGCCGGCTAACGTCTGGGGGTAAACATTTGATAACATATGTGTCGAAGAGTACATCATGACACTATAAAAGTTAAAGCACCGAGAATCTACTGAGTATCAAGAAATGTTCAAATCTAAGGCACTACAAACAGTGGTCCTAGTACAATGCACAGTTTCAGCTGCCCATCCCTCACTTGGCAGGTATCGACAGGCTCGACAAGGCTAGGAGAGTAACTCCTATATGTTGCTAGCTAGCCGACAGCAGCTTCTCCAGATGCAGATGCAAATTAGTGGCTGGTGTGATGCATGTCTAGTTTAGATACTACTTGCTAAACCCCAATTGATCAAATCACTTGATTATCATACTGCTTGAACATTGGAAGAAATTTCTCATGTTTTTCTTGCAGATACAAAAGTTTATATGATACATGAGTAATGAGTTACATGTGTATCATAGCTTGATTATTAGCATAAAAATTTAATAATTTTCTCTATATATGATTTACATATATAGAATCTACTACCACTTTGAGAGCCCGTGGATCAGTGTATGCATCTTTATCCTTGTACAAGAAGTCCAACATGCGTGTCGAATTCAACACGGCCTCTAGGACCGGTGTTGTCGGCCGCCCGACAGCTTCCTTGAGGTGCTCCTCAATGATGTCTATCCATGACTCCTCTATGAGCTCATTGAGCTTTCGGTATGCCTCTTCCTTCGTAGTGTAGTTGTTCTCCTCCATGCACGCTTCCACTGTTGACATCACATTCCTCTCGCTAGAGCACCGCTCTTGTTCTCTCTGATTTTTGAGAGAAAATAGAGGGTCATATTAACAAAGTAATCATACCCTTCTATTAATATGGCTACGACCATCAATGTATCAGTTGAATAACTTTTTTATCAATTGAGGCAGAGACCGGGGTATCCTAGTCGAGTTAGATAACTTTTCTATTAGTTAATCTATATTTTATGGCAAGCGGTTTGCATGGCCAGCGAACTATTACCCTCGTTCCAAACTAGATGGCGTTCTAGAAAATATTTTGCCAAACTTCGCTGATTGGGACCGTCGTTATATATGAAATATCATTAGAGTTACGATGTAAAATATTTCAAAGTTCAGTAAGTTTATAATTTATAACAACATATACATATTCATGTTTAGAGTCTTAGATACTATTTCAGAATGGAGGGATTACTTCAGTTTACTTAATTGGCTTTTAATTGGCATGGAGATCGACGATGATGCACGCAACTAAGATTTATTATACTTTAGCATAATACTCGGTGCCAAATAATAGCGATGAGCTACAAAATTAAAAGGATCAAAAACTTATCAATGAAATGAAAACTGCAAATAAAATAAAATATGACATATATTTCAGTTGTAAGTATGTAACCTCATGCGAAGCCACATCATTGATAACACGACCGATGATGCAAGAAGCTTGTATGATTTTGGGATAGGTCATGCCCCACTCAATGGTGTCTCTGCTCACTCCTATGACAACGAAGGCAAGGCATGCAACATGCATGCAGCAAGAGCTAGGCACCGAGAATCGTAGGTGCTCATCGACAGTGACTGGTGTGTCGCTTTCCTCACGCCATTTCGCCTCGTTGTAGTAGCATTTCGTAGCATCGATTAGCTGCACAAGTACAATGATATATTTATTTCTCATGGGGAAGTTGATTTCCTGCATATATACACATATTTCTTCCACATATCAGATTTTTTAACGAGCCAACATTAAGAATACAAAAGCTTCATAGGTATAGGGGTTAACTTTAAGACAAAAAATATTTACAGGTCTCGTGAAGCAAAGCCAACATTTAAGATGAATCACATATCGAATATACTGTTTATGAGTTCAAATATTTTAAATTTCAAATTTATGAAGAGTCTTGATGGTTTCATCATGTTTATCTACTTGTGCACGCATCAAGTGGCTCTGCATCAATTCCTGCATGCGAATCAGGTGCTTTGCACCATAGTTCTAGTTACATCCCTTACATAATGATCCTATGCGAGTATTTATCGATTTATTTTTCTTGAATTGAACATGTTCATGAGACATCAACTTACTAGCTTTTTTACATAGTCTGCATGCTTGTTTCCTTGGCTATCCAAATCTTTTTCAATGGCCTTCATGGTAGCGAGTACTTTGCTGTATAGGAACTTCATGTAACCTGGGAGCTGTTCAGCGGCTTGTTCATCCCACCTAAAAAGAATAGATAGTTGTTCTAGAATTAGCATCAATTAACACATTAAAATTGGTTGTTAAAACATCATAGCCCACATAGATATATAGAGACTTTTTCATTGCCATGGTGAGGAGGGTGCTTTCTTCTAAGGTGCTGTAGCTGTCGTATATGTCATCGAATATTGATATAAATGTAAAGAACTTTGTGAGCACGATTCGTCCATATGAATATTGTGGCTCAAATAAAACTCCTAGCATCCAAAAGTGCATCTCCACCATCCTGTCTCGTGCAAAGCTCAAATGGTCTTGAAGTTGCAGTTCTTTCCACCACCTGCAAACAAACCATGACCTCAGATTGTAATGGTACGACGGACGGATGAAATGAAAACCATTTCAAGAGTTAAGGGGCATAGCATTGTGTCTGGACTTAGAGTTTAGTGGCGAAACATAAATTGCACCTAGGGTTAGAAGCTGAAATGTTGCCAATATACAAGCATATTTCATCATATACAGCCACTTACAGAGTAAGAGCCCTCAGCTCCTCACAGTAGAGAGCTTGCAGTATACTGAAATCCAGCTGTGCAAGCTCCCAAATGGTCTCATTCCTTGTACTCATTCTTTCATAAACAGAGATGAAGTGCCGAGCTTCAACTCTTCGAGGCCTCCTGAATAGAGGCGTTTCCAGCGTGCGCCGCACCTGATCGAGCAATATTGATGGTGGAATTGTTTCTTGCTCCATGGCATGCTGGAGATGGTCTTTTGTGTAAGCGATCGCGCTGCTGAGTGTTTCTTCACCATGGGTTCGAACATGGGCAGCGTTGTACAGTGCCAAGAGGCTTTTTGTGTCATTGCAGATAATCTTTCCTTCGGCATCTATGAACTTGAGGAATACATCTGCGGTGTTGTCATGTATAGTACATGGTTCTATTAGGACAAATGTTTCTAGAAAATATTACCTTCCTACTGTTGGAAATATGCCCTAGAGGAAATAATAAATTGATTATTATTATATTTCCTTGTTCATGATAATCGTTTATTATCCATGCTATAATTGTATTGATAGGAAACTAAGATACATGTGTGGATACATAGACAACACCATGTCCCTAGTAAGCCTCTAGTTGACTAGCTCGTTGATCAATAGATGGTTACGGTTTCCTGATCATGGACATTGGATGTCATTGATAACGGGATCACATCATTAGGAGAATGATGTGATGGACAAGACCCAATCCTAAGCCTAGCACAAAGATCATGTAGTTCGTATGCTAAAGCTTTTCTAATGTCAAGTATCATTTTCTTAGACCATGAGATTGTGCAACTCCCGGATACCGTAGGAGTGCTTTGGGTGTGCCAAACGTCACAACGTAACTGGGTGGCTATAAAGGTACATTACAGGTATCTCCGAAAGTGTCTGTTGGGTTGGCACGAATCGAGACTGGGATTTGTCACTCCGTGTAAACGGAGAGGTATCTCTGGGCCCACTCGGTAGGACATCATCATAATGTGCACAATGTGACCAAGGGGTTGATCACGGGATGATGTGTTACGGAACGAGTAAAGAGACTTGCCGGTAACGAGATTGAACAAGGTATCGGGATACCGACGATCGAATCTCGGGCAAGTATCGTACCGCTAGACAAAGGGAATTGTATACGGGATCGATTGAGTCCTTGACATCGTGGTTCATCCGATGAGATCATCGTGGAACATGTGGGAGCCAACATGGGTATCCAGATCCCGCTGTTGGTTATTGACCGGAGAGTCATCTCGGTCATGTCTGCATGTCTCCCGAACCCGTAGGGTCTACACACTTAAGGTTCGATGACGCTAGGGTTATAAAGGAAGCTTGTATGTGGTTACCGAATGTTGTTCGGAGTCCCGGATGAGATCCCGGCATCACGAGGAGTTCCGGAATGGTCCGGAGGTAAAGATTTATATATAGGAAGTCCTATTTCGGCCATCGGGACAAGTTTCGGGGTCATCGGTATTGTACCGGGACCACCGGAAGGGTCCCGGGGGCCCACCGGGTGGGGCAACCTATCCCGGAGGGTCGCATGGGCTGAAGTGGGAAGGGATCCAGCCCAAAGTGGGCTGGGGCGCCACTTCCCTTATGGCCCATGCGCCTAGGGTGAAGGGGGAACCCTAAGGAAGAGTCCCAAGGAGGGAAGGCACCTCCTAGGTGCCTTGGGGGGGAGGGAAACCTCCCCTGGCCGCCCCCCCCCCCCCCCTAGGAGATTGGATCTCCGAGGGCTGGCGCACCCCCCCTTGGACTCCCTATATATAGTGAGGGTAGGAGGGCCTCTTGAGACACACCTTTTGCCTTTGGTGCAGCCCCTCCCTCTCTCCCAAGTTCTTCTCCTCTCCCGTGGTGCTTGGCGAAGCCCTGCAGGATTGCCACGCTCCTCCATCACCACCATGCCGTTGTGCTGCTGCTGGATGGAGTCTTCCTCAACCTCTCCCTCTCTCCTTGCTGGATCAAGGCGTGGGAGACGTCACCGGGCTGTACGTGTGTTGAACGCGGAGGTGCCGTCCGTTCGGCACTAGGATCATTGGTGATTTGAATCACGACGAGTACGACTCCATCAACCCCGTTCACTTGAACGCTTCCGCTTAGCGATCTACAAGGGTATGTAGATGCACTCTCCTTCCCCTCGTTGCTGGTCTCTCCATAGATAGATCTTGGTGACACGTAGGAAAATTTTGAATTTCTGCTACGTAACCCAACAGTGGCATCATGAGCTAGGTCTATGCGTAGATTCTATGCACAAGTAGAACACAAAGTAGTTGTGGGCGTTGATTTTGTTCAATATGCTTGCCGTTACTAGTCTTATCTTGATTCGGCGGCATCGTGGGATGAAGCGGCCCGGACCGACCTTACACGTACTCTTACGTGAGACTTGTTCCACCGACTGACATGCACTAGATGCATAAGGTGGCTAGCGGGTGTCTGTCTCTCCTACTTTAGTCGGATCGGATTCGATGAAAAGGGTCCTTATGAAGGGTAAATAGCAATTGGCATATCACGTTGTGGTCTTTGCGTAGGTAAGAAACGTTCTTGCTAGAAACCCATAGCAGCCACGTAAAACATGCAAACAACAATTAGAGGACGTCTAACTTATTTTCGCAGGGTATGCTATGTGATGTGATATGGCCAAAAGGATGTGATGAATGATATATGTGATGTATGAGATTGATCATGTTCTTGTAATAGGAATCACGACTTGCATGTCGATGAGTATGACAACCGGCAGGAGCCATAGGAGTTGTCTTTATTTATTTATGACTTGCATGTCAACTTAAACGTCATGTAATTACTTTACTTTATTGCTAACGGTAGCCATAGAAGTAGAAGTAATAGTTGGCGAGACAACTTCGTGAAGACACGATGATGGAGATCATGATGATGGAGATCATGGTGTCATGCCGGTGACGATGATGATCATGGAGCCCCGAAGATGGAGATCAAAAGGAGCAAAATGATATTGGCCATATCATGTCACTATTTGATTGCATGTGATGTTTATCATGTTTATGCATCTTGTTTACTTAGAACGACGGTAGTAAATAAAGATGATCCCTTACAACAATTTCAAGAAGTGTTCACCCCTAACTGTGCACCGTTGCTACAGTTCGTCGCTTCTAAGCACCACGTGATGATCGGGTGTGATGGATTCTTACGTTCACATACAACGGGTGTAAAACAGATTTACACATGCAATACACTTAGGGTTAACTTGACGAGCCTAGCATGTACAGACATGGCCTCGGAACACGGAGACCGAAAGGTCGAGCATGAGTCGTATAGTAGATACGATCAACACGAAGATGTTCACCGATGATGACCAGTCCGTCTCACGTGATGATCGGACACGGCCTAGTTGACTCGGATCATGTGATCACTTAGATGACCAGAGGGATGTCTATCTGAGTGGGAGTTCATAAGATGAACTTAATTATCCTGAACATAGTCAAAAAGACCTTTTGCAAATTATGTCGTAGCTCGCGCTTTAGTTCTACTGTTTAGATATGTTCCTAGAGAAAATTTAGTTGAAAGTTGATAGTAGCAATTATGCGGACTAGGTCCGTAAACTGAGGTTTGTCCTCATTGCTTCATAGAAGGCTTATGTCCTTAATGCACCGCTCAGTGTGCTGAACCTCGAACGTCGTCTGTGGATGTTGCGAACATCTAACATACACGTTTTGATGACTACATGATAGTTCAGTGCGTAATGCTAAATGGTTTGGAATTGAGGCACTAAAAACGTTTTTGAAACATCGCAGAACATATGAGATGTTCCAAGGACTGAAATTGGGATTTCAGGCTCGTGCCCACGTCAAGAGGTATAAGACCTCCGACGATTTTCTTAGCCTGCAAATTAAGGGAGAAAAGCTCAATTTTTGAGCTTGTGCTCAGATTGTCTGAGTACAACAATCGCTTGAATCAAGTGGGAGTTGATCTTCCAGATGAGATAGTGATGTTTCTCCGAAGTCATTACCACCAAGCTGCTAGAGCTTCGTGATGAACTATAATATATTAGGGATATATATGATGATCCTTGAGATATTCGCGATGTTTGACACCACAAAAGTAGAAATCAAGAAGGAGCATCAATTGTTGATGGTTGGTGAAACCACTAGTTTCAAGAAGGGCAAGGGCACGAAGGGATACTTCATGAAACGGCAATTTAGCTGCTGCTCTAGTGAAGAAACCCAAGGTTGAACCCAAATCCGAGACTAAGTGCTTCTGTAATAAGAGGAACAGCCACTGGAGCAGAATTACCCTAGATACTTGGTAGATGAGAAGGCTGGCAAAGTCGATAGAAGTATATTGGATATACATTGTGTTGATGTGTACTTTACTAGTACTCCTAGTAGCACCAGGGTATTAGATACCGGTTCGGTTGCTAAGTGTTAGTAACTCGAAATAAAAGAGCTACGGAATAAATGGAGACTAGCTAAAGGTGAGATGACGATATGTGTTGGAAGTGTTTCCAATGTTGATATGATCAAGCATCGCACGCTCCCTCTACCATCGAGATTGGTATTAAAACCTAAATAATTGTTATTTGGTGTTTGCGTTGAGCATAGACATGATTGGATTATGTCTATCGCAATACGGTTATTCATTTAAGGAGAATAATGGTTACTCTGTTTGTTTGAATAATACCTTCAATGGTCTTACACCTGAAATGAATGGTTTATTGAATCTCGATCATGGTGATACACATGTTCATGCCAAAAGATAGTAATGATAGTACCACACAAATGTGGCACTGCAATTTGAGTCATATTGGTATAAAACGCATGAAGAAGCTCCATGTTGATGCATCTTTGGGCTCACTCGTTTTTGAAAAGTTTGAGACATGCGAACCATGTCTATTGGTGTATATGCATGAAGAAACTCCATGCAAATGGATCGTTTGGACTCAGTTGTTTTTGAATCACTTGAGACATGCAAATCATACCACATGGGCAAGATGACTGAAAGCCTCGGTTTCAGTAAAATGGAACCAGAAAGCAACTTGCTGGAAGTAATACATTTTGATGTGTGCAGTCCAATGAGTGCTGAGGCGTGTAGTGGATATCGTTATGTTCTTACTTCACAGATGATTTGAGTAGATGTTGAGTATATTTACTTGATGAATCACGAGTCTGAATTATTGAAAGGTTCAAGTAATTTCAGGGTGAAGTTGAAAGATCGTCGTGACAAGAGGATAAAAGATCTATGATATGATCATAGAGATGAATATCTGAATTACGAGTTTTGGCACAGAATTAAGACATTGTGGAAATTGTTTCACAACTAATACAGCCTGGAACACCATAGTGTGATGGTGTGTCCGAACATCATAACTGCACCCTATTGGATATGATGCATACCATGATGTCTCTTATCGAATTACCACAATAGTTTATGGGTTAGGCATTAAAGACAACCACATTCACTTTAAATAGGGCACCACGTAATTCCGATGAGATGACACCATATGAACTATGGTTTAGAGAAACCTAAGATGTCATTTCTTAAAAGTTTGGGGCTGCGACGCTTATGTGAAAAAGTTTCAGGCTGATAAGCTCGAACCTAAAGCGGATAAATGCATCTTCATAGGACACCCAAAACAGTTGGGTATACCTCCTAATTCAGATCCGGAAGCAAAAGTGATTGTTTCTAGAATCGGGTCCTTTCTCAAGGAAAAGTTTCTCTCGAAAGAATTGAGTGGGAGGATGGTGGAGACTTGATGAGGTTATTGAACCGTCACTTCAACAAGTGTGTAGCAGGGCACAGGAAGTTGTTCCTGTGGCACCTACACCAATTGAAGTGGAAGCTTATGATAGTGATCATGAAACTTCAGATCAAGTCACTACCAAACCTCGTGGGATGAGAAGGATGCATACTACTTCAGAGTGGTACGTAATCCTGTCTTGGAAGTCATGTTGCTAGACAACAATGAACCTACGAGCTATGGAGAAGCGATGGTGGGCCCGGATTCCGATAAATGGCTCGAGGCCATGAAATCCGAGATAGGATCCATGTATGAAAACAAAGTGTAGACTTTGGAAGAACTACTTGATGGTCATAAGGCTGTTAGGTACATATGGATTTTAAAAGGAAGACGGACAATGATGGTAAGTATCACCATTAAGAAAGCTCGACTTGTCGTTAAGATGTTTTCCGACAAGTTCAAGGAGTTGACTACGATGAGACTTTCTCACTCGTAGTGATGCTAAGAGTCTGTTGAAATTATATTAGCGATTACTGCATTATTTATGAAATCTTGCAGATAGGATGCCAAAACATTGTTTCCTCGACGATTTTCTTGAGGAAAGGTTGTATGTGATACAACCGGAAGGTTTTGTCAATCCTGAAAGATGCTAATAAGTATGCAAATCTCCAGCAATCCTTCTGAGGACTGGAGTTAAGCATCTCGGAGTTGGAATGTATGCTTTGATGAGATGATCAAAGATTTTGGGTGTATACAAAGTTTATGAGAAACTTGTATTTCCAAAGAAGTGAGTGGGAGCACTATAGAATTTCCGATGAGTATATGTTGTTAACATATTATTGATCGGAAATGACGTAGGATTTCTGGAAAGCATATAGGGTTATTTGAAAAGTGTTTTTCAATGGAAAGCCTGGATTAAGCTACTTGAACATTGAGCATCAAGATCTATGAGGATAGATCAAAACGCTTAATAGTACTTTCAAATGAGCACATACCTTGACATGATCTTGAAGATGTTCAAGATGGATCAGTCAAAGAAGGAGTTCTTGCCTGAGTGGTAAGGTATGAAGTTAAGACTTAAAGCTCGACAACGGCAGAATAGAGAGAAAGGATGAAGGTCGTCCCCTATGCTTAAGACATAGGCTCTACAGTATGCTATGTTGTGTACCGCACCTGAAATGTGCCTTACCATGAGTCAGTCAAGGGGTACAAGAGTGATCCAAGAATGGATCACAGGACAGCGGTCAAAGTTATCCTTAGTAACTAGTGGACTAAGGAATTTTCTCGATTATGGAGGTGGTAAAAGAGTTCGTCGTAAAGGGTTACGCCGATGCAAACTTTGACACTAATCCAGATTATTCTGAGTAGTAAACTGGATTCGTATAGTAGAACAGTTATTTGGAATAGCTCCAAATATGGCGTAGTGGTTGCATCTACAAGATGACATAGAGATTTGCGAAGTACATACGAATCTGAAAGATTCAGACCCGTTGACTATAACATCTCTCACAAGCACAACATGATCAAACCCAGAACTCATCGAGTGTTAATCACATGGTAATGTGAACTAGATTATTGACTCTAGTAAACTCTTTGGGTGTTAGTCACATGGGGATGTGACCTGTGAGTGTTAATAACATGGCGATGTGAACTGGATTATTGACTCTAGTGCAAGTGGGAGACTGTTGGAAATATGCCCTAGAGGCAATAATAAATTGATTATTATTATATTTCCTTGTTCATGATAATCGTTTATTATCCATGCTATAATTGTATTGATAGGAAACTCAGATACATGTGTGGATACATAGACAACACCATGTCCCTAGTAAGCCTCTAGTTGACTAGCTCGTTGATCAATAGATGGTTACGGTTTCCTGACCATGGACATTGGATGTCATTGATAACGGGATCACATCATTAGGAGAATGATGTGATGGACAAGACCCAATCCTAAGCCTAGCACAAAGATCATGTAGTTCGTATGCTAAAGCTTTTCTAATGTCAAGTATCATTTCCTTAGACCATGAGATTGTGCAACTCCCGGATACCGTAGGAGTGCTTTGGGTGTGCCAAACATCACAACGTAACTGGGTGGCTATAAAGGTACATTACAGGTATCTCCGAAAGTGTTTGTTGGGTTGGCACGAATCGAGACTGGGATTTGTCACTTCGTGTAAACGGAGAGGTATCTCTGGGCCCACTCGGTAGGACATCATCATAATGTGCACAATGTGACCAAGGGGTTGATCACGGGATGATGTGTTACGGAATGAGTAAAGAGACTTGCCGGTAACGAGATTGAACAAGGTATCGGGATACCGACGATCGAATCTCGAGCAAGTATCGTACAGCTAGACAAAGGGAATTGTATACGGGATCGATTGAGTCCTTGACATCGTGGTTCATCCGATGAGATCATCGTGGAACATGTGGGAGCCAACATGGGTATCCAGATCCCGCTGTTGGTTATTGACCGGAGAGTCATCTCGGTCATGTCTGCATGTCTCCCGAACCCGTAGGGTCTACACACTTAAGGTTCGATGACGCTAGGGTTATAAAGGAAGCTTGTATGTGGTTACCGAATGTTGTTCGGAGTCTCAGATGAGATCCCGGACGTCACGAGGAGTTCCGGAATGGTCCGGAGGTAAAGATTTATATATAGGAAGTCCTATTTCGGCCATCGGGACAAGTTTCGGGGTCATCGGTATTGTACCGGGACAACCGGAAGGGTCCCGGGGGCCCACCGGGTGGGGCCACCTATTCCGGAAGGTCCCATGGGCTGAAGTGGGAAGGGATCCAGCCCAAAGTGGGCTGGGGCGCCACTTCCCTTATGGCCCATGCGCCTAGGGTGAAGGGGGAACCCTAAGGAAGAGTCCCAAGGAGGGAAGGCACCTCCTAGGTGCCTTGGGGGGGAGGGAAACCTCCCCTGGCCGCCGCCCCCTAGGAGATTGGATCTCCTAGGGCTGGCGCACCCTCCCCCCCTTGGGCTCCCTATATATAGTGAGGGTAGGAGGGCCTCTTGAGACACACCTTTTGCCTTTGGTGCAGCCCCTTCCTCTCTCCCAAGTTCTTCTCCTCTCCCGTGGTGCTTGGCGAAGCCCTGCGGGATTGCCATGCTCCTCCATCACCACCATGCCATTGTGCTGCTGCTGGATGGAGTCTTCCTCAACCTCTCCCTCTCTCCTTGCTGGATCAAGGCGTGGGAGACGTCACCGGGCTGTACGTGTGTTGAACGCGGAGGTGCCGTCCGTTCGGCACTAGGATCATCGGCGATTTGAATCACGACGAGTACGACTCCATCAACCCCGTTCACTTGAACGCTTCCGCTTAGCGATCTACAAGGGTATGTAGATGCACTCTCCTTCCCCTCGTTGCTGGTCTCTTCATAGATAGATCTTGGTGACACGTAGGAAAATTTTGAATTTCTGCTACGTAACCCAACACCTACATCTTTGAGACTCTAATTATGTTTGTTATACTTATACCTGGTGAAGCATTGAATCCCTGTTTCCTGAGTAAATAGAACCGAAGGGCCACCGTGTGAAGATCGCGGGCTTCATCGCCGGCATCACGAATCCCACACAGCAAATCATTGATCTCCTTCCCATAGTGGTAGTCCAAACCAAGCTGCTGTAAAGTATCGACAAGCTCAAGCTTCTGAGGAAGATCAACAGAACCCGAATCTACTATCATCGTCCTCAGCTCTTCTTTCATTACTTCAGCCTTGTTTTTCATGGAAAGACACTGCAAGAGCATGTAACATTAGTACTTACTTGGTGTTCAGCTACGTGTTGTCTTAGATATTACACCTGCACGTGTCCGAGGTTAAGCTTGGACAGTCCATTTTGCATGATAATAAGTTTCAACAAAAACATACTTCATGATGTGTGTTATATTGCCCATTAAACCTTTGTTTGTTTAACTTATACATATTGCAAAATGACATCTACTAAGAGTTGGGCAACGGAAGTAGGACTGGACTGGTTCATTTGATGCCAGCCTCCAACAAGAATGTAAAACACTGGTGTGTGTGCTAATTAAATTTAGTTCACCTGCGTCGGAGTGAATGGCCTAAAATCAAGGAAGAAGTCCCCCCAGACGTTGGGGTGGTGCAAGTGGTGGCTGCGCTGGTTGTCGTTCATCACAGGTAGCGGGTGTGAGCGACGGCGAGTCTCCATGGACGATGCCATTCCTGGAGAACAATCGAGCTCAGCTGATCACTGCTCTCTGATAATGCTAACGGTAGTGATGCATGCCTTGTGAACTGGTTGGCTTTATATAAGAATTAGAACAGGAGAGGCCCCTAAATGCTATACGCGTATAATACTGGAGGCACACAGGAACACTGAATACAAAATTCACGTATATTGTAACTGTCACTTTCATTATTGTGCCACAAATAATGTGTTCATTTATTAAGATTTTTTCTTCTAGAAGTCCTTTCGATCGGACGGCAGATGTTATTTAGAGGTTTGAAAATTCTAACATATGCACCTCTTTCATATAGTACGTTGTTCCCTTTCGGCGGGCCACCCAAAAATATTCTCCATAGTATATTTTGTATATCTAGTAACTGGAGGCACTCAGAGAGACACCATGTTAGGTCACGTCATCTAAATTATTTAAATGTTAGGATCTCGAAATACAATGGTGAATATTGTTCCACACATCCACCATACATAGTGAAATAAAATATATCAAAACAATTCAACAAGTACAAAATTTAAGGTTACCAAACTTGATCGATTGTTCTATTCACATGTTAAGTTTCGCGAAGAAATAACACCCGTGATATTCTTTACAGAAAAAAAACGGATCTCCAAATTACTTCAGCATACAAATAATTCAGAACTGTCTGTTTTTTATATCATTCTTGGATTTCACTTTTAAAAATTGGTAAGCGTGGAACCATGTTCCAAAAATCTGTGTGCCTTTTGTGTGCCTTTTGTCATTTAGTCTGTGTCTTGCCCATGCGCACCAATGCATATCGCAAGAATGCTTTAATTGGAGAACCAACTGTTGGCCCACAGCCCAGAACACATTTCATGCACTACACGTAATCATGGTAAATTCAATATTTTTTTATCATGATAAGTCCCACAAGTGTGGCATGAACACATGGCAACTCCAATGGTTTTTAATGGCAAATTTAGTGACGAGAGAATAGCAACTTATTTGTCAAGAATGGCAACTTCCTTTTCGGATGCTAAGTTTTAGTTTTTGTTTGTTTGTTTTTCTTTCTGGATGACAACTTTAGTTGTAAATAACTTCGGACTGCTTTGTGCCACAGTATGACACTTATCATTTGGACCATTTTTTATATGAGGCGGGATCATGGGTTTATTTTTTTAGTATATTAATTAGTTTTCCGCCTTTTCTCTTAATTAATTCTATAGATTTCTAAGAGTGACGTGTATATTATGTAACGTGCAAGTATTTATATAATTAGTTGTGTAAAATATTGTTTAAGCATTTGATAAGATTTTATCTGGCCTAGCTAGTTAAGTAGGGCACAGGTTCCAGCCCCTTGTTGAGTTGGTTTTAGCAGAATTCACTTAACCTTGTTAACACCGGCTACAAGCTTCATTAGTGCGCTGAAGCGCTGCAACCAACTATGATGTATGAGCCATCGTAACAGTGATACTATTTTACGTGATTGTAAAATAGCTATCCATTTTTCTGAGAAAGAAAGAAAAGATCCCAGCCGTTTAGGGTTTCCATGTCTTCTGCCGCGTCGCCGCTGATCTGTCTGGTCTCATGTGGCCGTATGGGCATGGAGGTGTGATGAACTCTGTCGTTGTCGGTGGAAGAGCTCATGCATCATTTTTAGGTGTTCTCGTTTCTTTTGGCAGTCTGATGAAGCCAAGAGGAAATACCGTCTCGCGCGATGGGATATCCTCTGCCGACCTAAAGACCAAGGGGGTCTTGGTATTAAGAACTTAGAAATTAAGAATAAATATCTTATGAGCAAATGGTTATACATGTTAGAGACAGAGCCGGAGGGTATGTGGTCTCAAATCCTGCACAATAAGTATTTGCACTCGAAAACATTAGCCCAGGTTACCATGAGACCGACTGACTCACCATTCTGGAAGGGACTTATGCGAACGAAGGACTTGTTCTTTTGTAGAGTCAAATTCTTGGTTGGCAATGGGATGTCAACAATATTTTGGGAAAATATGTGGTTAGGAGAGACGCCCTTGGCCGTTCAATATCCTACCCTTTATAATATTGTGCAACATAAGGAGGATTACATAGGCATAGTCCTTCAAACCATTCCCTTGAACATCCAGTTTAGACGTGCGTTAGTTGGTGAGAGATGGACCGCCTGGATGCACTTAGTTCGGAGATTGATAGAAGTTCAACTCTCGGACCAGCCGAATTCGACACAATGAAAGTTAACTAAGAATGGGATGTTTACGGTGAAACCACTCTATATGGATTTGATTAATTCTGGCCCACTCTCAAGGTCGTTGCACATTTGGAAGGTTAAGATTCCCTTGCGAATTAAAATTTTTATGTGGTTTGTCCACAAGCAAGTGATACTCACAAAGAACAACTTAATTAAAAGGCGTTGGGTAGGAAGTTCGTGGTGTTGTTTTTGTGATCATGAGAAAACTATACAACACTTATTTCTTGAATGCCCACTTTCCAAGTTACGTTGGAGAACAATTCATATAGCTTTGAACATTAATCCTCCAGTCGATATTGCGTCATTGTTTGAGACGTGGCTAGCTGGGGTTGAACAGATTACTGCGGCTCGTATTCGGATTAGAATATGTGCGCTATTATGGGCTATATGGAACTGCAGGAATGATATGGTTTTTAACAGACAACAAACTTTAACTTTCTTGCAGGTTATTTTCAGAGATACAACTTGGATCCGTACGTGGTCCTTACTCACTCCTATGGCATCCAGGGAGCCTTTGGTTACTGGGTGCAACCAATGGGAGATGGTAGCTCGGGTTATATTCAACCGGTTCGGATGGCGCTCACATAACAGGATAGGAGTCTAGGGAGCTTATCCTTCTTATTACCGTATCGGTTATCTTTGTCAGCATGTAATTTTGCTTTTTTTACTTTGTTCTGCTCCGTTTGTGAGCTGTAAGACTTTTATGACGATACTTTGTGGATTGTTAATAAGATGGCTGGATGCATCATCATGATGCAGAGGCCAGGGGCAATGCCTCCATTTCCAAAATAAATAAATCATTTTAGGTGTTTTTCGAGTTTGTTTAGGGTTTGCGTCCTGCTAAGGAAAACGAGACAGCGGCTGCTTCTTGAAAATGAAATAAGGTTCTCCCTGCCTAGCCCTGGTCCCAACGGTGCGTCGGAGGGTGTGTGGCGGTGTGTCTCCGGCGGATCTCGCGGTGTCCGGTCGATGTATGTCTTTGGTGGATCTGTGTTGATTAAGTCTTCGTTTGTCCGTGTTCATATGTCTACATTCTCTTTGTCGTCAGCAGTTGATGATCTGGCGCGTTGGTTCTTTGAAGCCTTAGCACGACGACTTCCCGACTGTCGACAACAACATGGTTTGTCCGGCTTCAGCAAGAGAGGGGCGACGACAGCTGGGCCTCTTTGGCTAGCTCCTGTTTGTAATTGTTACTAGCTACTGTACGAACATGGATTGTGTTACTTATCATGTCTTTGTATAGCCATAATGTTAGATAAATGGATCAGAAGTTTTTCCAAAAAAATAGGTATCCAATGAGCAAAAGAGTTAAACTACAAGAACGGCAATATATTGAGAATGAGAAAAATCATCAACCTTTGTGACCGATAATTGCTTTATGCTGCAGCAAACGCATTCTTCACGTGGTAATGGCGACCTAACATCTACGATTTCTTTTCTCTGTAAAAAAAATCATCTACCGATTTATTTCCCTTGTACGTCCTTTGACAAGAAAGTAGGAGTATGTACGTGGCCGAAAAATTATATGGCTAGATTCGTAGCTAGGTACGGCTAGGAAGGACAAAGGAAAAGTGTGCAAAGCAAGCGAAGTACGTTTTTTTTGCAGCAGGAAACACATTTTTGGCCGCGGGAAACTCAGTTTTTCCTCAACAATGGTGAGCTCATATCTATCAATTTCGTTGTTCTGGACGTCCTTTGACAGCAGCAGGCGAGCAAACATTTCTATAGGTAGCCTTAGCGTAATCCAACACGGATCACCAGCGTCTGTAAATGTTCTGACCGAACAATCTGAATATTTTTGGTTATTCAACGAGGATCTTCAAAATTGTTCAAACTGGTTTGGACATTTGAAATCCCGCAACTCAGCACCAAACCGGGGGGGGGGGGGGGGGGTGGCTAATTTTTTTAAAATAATACAATTTTTTTATTAAATTTCAGAAATATTACGTCGTAACTATATTTTTTTTAAATATTACCCAGTCGGCCTACTGCTGACCGATTGGATCCAGTCGGCCTACTGCTGGCCGATTGGCCCCCGGTCGGCCCACTGCCCACTGCTAGCCGATTGGCCCCAGTCGGCCCACTGCTGGCCGATTGGCACCCAGTCTGCTTCCTCTAGGCCGACAGCTATGCACACATTTATCTGTTGAATAGGTATTTAAAAAATGTTTAAAAAATGTTGATCATGTATATAAAAATGTTGAATAAGTATTTGAAAAGATTTGAAAAAGTATTTAAATATTTTTGAACAACTATGTAAAAAATTGAACAATTATTTGAAAAATATTTAACATTTGGAAGCTGGTGGGGTGGTTAGCTGCATTGGGGATCGATGCCTGGTCTCCATGGCAATCACCTGCGCAGCTAGTCTCCCCATCACCTTCCAGTTACTGGCTAGAAAGGGGATCTCGACCAACTAGAGGTGACTGAGCCGGTCTTCTCCATTATTTCTTTCTTTTTTTTCTTTTCTTTCTATATTTTTTTTTCAAATAATTGTTCAAAAAAATTTAAATACTTGTCCAATTTTTTCAAATACTTGTTCAACATTTTTATATACATGATGAACATTTTTACAAATATTTGTTCAACATTTTTATATACATGATTAATTTTTTTAAAATACTTGTTCAACATTTTTTGCAAATGCTTGATTAACATTTTTATATACATGATCAACATATTTTAAAATACTTCTTCAACATTTTTCAAATACCTACTCAAAAAATTTCAAATATTTGTTAAACATTTTTAAATACATGTTCAATATTTTTTTCAAATGCTTGATTAATAACATTTTTATATGCATGATCAACATTTTTTCAAATACCTTTTTCAACATTTTCAAATACTTATTCAACAGATAAATGGGTGCATGCACCTGTCGGCCTAGAGGAAGAAGATTGTGTGCCAATCAGTCAGTAGTAGGCCGACTGGATATTTTTATAATATTTTTATATACATGATTAATATTTTTTAAAATACTTGTTCAACATTAAAGGATTTGGGGGCTAATGTTGGGGTCACATGCCATCAATAGGGTCATAAGAGGTGTATTCCAAACTGGATGAAAGGCCAACAACCTCAAAACGTCAAGACCTCAGGGTCCTCAATCCAATCGGATACCAACCACAGTCGTCCACTTGAACAAACTTTGTTCACTCGGACGCGAAGATTCCACTTGGCCAGGCCGAGTCCATTCGGCAAACTCATGGTCACTCGGATGAAGGGAGGCGAACGGTTAGCGTGGGATCCAGAGTGACGGGAGACGCACGTCTGCATCCGTTACTAGCGACCGAAGCTTCAGTTACCATATGTAATGTTGAACCTTGACTTCATCATTGAAACCCCCTATAACGTTGCTAACCGAAGGGGCGGCGCGCTCTATATTAGCCACCCCATAGAACTTAGATAGGGCTTGGGATCCATTGTACTCCTTGTATACAGGAAGAAAAGCAAAGCTCCAAAGCTTGAGACGTAGGGTCGTTACCTCCTCCGAGAGGGCCCGAACTCGTAAAACCTTGTGTCAGGCCTTCGCCCTAGCTAGGATCAGCCTTTGTTAATACCCCTATCCCTTAATGTCAGATTAGTTCCCACGCCAAGGGGGGCTAGCGCGGAGGCGCGACAGGGCGGCAAGGGCGCAACCACCATTGATGCTTTCGGCGGCGGCTCCTGGGCACGTCCCAAGGCTCCTCCAAAGTCGGGTCGATGCGGTGGATCTCCACCCGCGGTCCGGTGCAGCGAGGGGGGATGGGGCCAAGTAGGGGAGCGTCGTTGGTTGGGGAGGCGGGAGAGGCGAGTAGGGCATCGCGGTATGAAGCCGCCGCCGAGCCAGATCCAGCTGAAGAGGGGTTGGAGGCCAACCAGTGTGGCAGGGGTACGGGTCGCCGGAGGGAGGGGCAAGATGTCCATTGGAGTGGGAATGAGGGCGCCGGGACTGGAGCGGCGGCTGGCGAGGGGCTGGCTGGTGGCCGCCAGTGCCATAGTGGCCACCGGTACGGCTAGGAGTGGATCGGGGATAGTAGAGACATTTCTATAAGTGAATTGTCTTATTTATCTAGAGATATTGATATGACGTAAGGAAGAAACAAAGAAGACATTTGATGCATGGGGTTGAATGGTCTGCTCCCTATCGGTGTCGTTCGTTATGTGGATATCGATTAGTACTTACGAGTATAATTTGAAAGAGGAGATATGGTGAACGAGCTCGCATGCTCCCGCTAAGTGGACCAATGGAACAGTTTGATGTTGGAGGTGTCATTTACTGCTTTTTTCCCAATCTAAACACACTTGCTTTATTCAAAGTCAATGTTCATGGGAATACAATCGATGTCTGGCAGGTTTAGAAGACACACATGGCGCCCGGGCCCCAGACCAAAAGCATGTTTAGGAAGGATATTTGCCTCGACATGAGACTCTCATCCTTCAAAGATGAAGGAGCACTACTCGAAGTTTGTAGTTGTCTCATTGATTTCCCTTACTATAGGAGCATACATACATCCGGTTCGGTCCTGAATATCTCGTAATACGCTTTGGCAGTCAGATGTTATCACAACTCGCGCCAAATGGAGATCTACTACTAGCACCAAAGCTTCGCGGCACACCAACGCCTCCAGAGTAGCGGGATCGGAAATACCTCTGTATTTTATGCATGAAGCCCCCAAAAAACCTCCATCATCTGAGCTCCCGCAGACAGCACTATGAAGGATCCTTCACTTAGGTCTGTCGCAATGGCGCCATCTACCCTCAGTTTGGTGACTCCAGGCGTGGGAGGAATCCACCGCACCCGACTGTGAGATGGTTGGGCAGCGGCCAGCCGGAGCAACAGTTTAGACTTCCAATCTTGTAACTATCGGAGGTATCTCATGATGAAATTGTGTGTTGACAAGGGGCTCTAAAAAATATTTTCAAGAATGGCTTGCCTTCTGGCATACCAAATAGCCCATAAGGTCACCAAAACTTGGGTGAATTCAGAGGGGGGGGGGGAGCATCTCCATGAGTAAAAAGATCCATCTCTTCGCATCCGATTCATTGTTGTTATTGAGAGCTTTGAAAAGATCGGAATCCCGTAGAGTCCATACACATCTTGCAACGCTATAGTGAAGGAGTGAATGTTGGCAAGAATCCCCAGCCCCACACAACTTGCATGAGGTAGTAGTCGACATGTTTCTCTCATGTAATTCATCAGCAGTTGGCATGGAGTTTTGAGCTAGTCGCCATAAGAAAATCTTGACCTTTGAGGGGACATCGACCTTTTACAGCTTTGACCATGCTCTCTGCTCGCCTTCATTATTCTAAGCATCCGCTCGGCCCTCCGGACAGGCTTCTCTCCGCATCTTAGTGTCTATGAGCATGCGGTAAGCCGGCCGAACAAAGAAGACAACATTTTTCTCATGTACCCATTCCCAAAGTCCACAGTGTGTCTTGTGCATAAAGGAATCGTGCAAATGGCACTCACACCTGTGGCCAAGAACACTTCCTTGATCATGGCTCTATTCCATTGTGCACATAGTAACATTAGCTCGGTAACCCTGGACGGAGGGGTTTGAACTCTGCAAACGATCGGCCTCATATTATGAGCTCTCAGAAGCAAAGTTTTGTGGCCAGATCCTGGTATTTTTTCCATCCCCAATTCAGCAGATAAAACCTTGAACAAGGACATCACGGACTTCTATGCATGTTTCAATTTTTGTTTGTAAATTTATAAAATATTAGAATTCAAAATTTGTTCGTGTGTTTGAAAATTTGTTGACAAACTTAAATATTGTTCTGGTTGTCAAATTTGTACACAAATTTAAAAATGTTCAATCTTTTAAAAAATGTAATTTCCAAATTATGTTCAATCATTGACAATTTCTTCCTGTTTTCAAAATTTTGTTCAGAAATTTCATAAAAGTCTATAATTTCAAAAAATGTTCGCTTAATTTTGAAAATTGTTCTAAATCTCAAAAAGTGTTCGACTTTTTAAATTTTGTTCCCCAACTAAGAAATGTTCGGTTTCAACAATATGTTCCCGTTTTCAATATTGTTCAAAATGTTGAAAATATTAACAATTTAAAATTTGTTCACAAATTCAAAAAATATTTGCGTTTTAAAAATTTGTTCACAAATTCGGTATTGTCCACAAAATTAAAAAATGTTCCCGTTTTCATAATTTGTTCACAAATTCAGAAAAATTCCACGTTTTTATTTTTTTTCATCTAAAAAATTGTTCCTCTTTTTCTAAATATGTTCACAAATTCAACAAATGTTCAGGTTTCCAAATTTGTGCAAAATTAAAATATGTTCAGGAATTTCAGGAAATATTCATGTTTTCCAAATTCATTCAGAAATTCAGAAAATGTTCCTGTTTTTGAAAGTGTTTCAGTTTTCAAAATTTTGTGTTTAATAAACAACTCAGGTTTTTAAAAAAAATTGCTTTCGAAATTTTAAATATATGTTGCATCTCTGCTGGATGTTGGTTCTAAAATACTTACGCTGCATCTTGTTCAGTAACCTTCGGTAACTCAACCGGTTAGAGTGTGTGGTCTGTTGCGTGAGATCTTGTGTTCGATCCCATCGTATGGCGTCTTTCTTTTTAACTATTACGGTACGTGCTCGCTACCGATTTGGTTCCTTCATGGGCCGGCCCAGGAAGAGACCTACCTATGCGAAACTGCAGCTGTTTGCCGCAGAGAGCGGCGTATAGGAGCTCCCGTGGATTCGTGCACGGGCGAGTAACGCGCCAGCGGGCAGCGGCCTAGCTCCATGCGCGGCCCAACACCTCAGGAACATAGGCATATAAATTTTTTGGGGCCCCTCAAATGTATGGGCCCTGTGCGGGCCGCACAGTTTGTAAAACTATGGGCCCGGCCCTGCGTCGCAGCACCCGCTCGCAACTTGTCAACGACTGTCACAGCACTGGCTCGCAGCACGACAGCATCATCGGAGCAGCCCGAAAACGCCGTCGCAGCACTGGCTCACACCACTACGGCGCCGTCACAACATTGCCAGAGCAGCCCGAGCCGCCGTTGGCAGCAGTTGAGCCGCCGTCGCCAAGATGTCGTCGCAGCACCACTGAAGCGGTCCGAGCCACTGCCGCAGCTGAGATCCCGTCGCAGCTTCGTAGTGGCGCTCGCAGCAGCCGAAGCGCCCCCTCGCAGCCGCTGGATCAGCCTCGCATCACTTGAAAAGAGAGCTCATGGAGGCCATCCATGGTGGATGAGATCCCCACGGGATGGAGGAGAAGAGAGAGATGGAGGAGAAGAGAGAGATGGGGAGAAGACGGTTTAACCAGAAAGATGGAGGACGTGTGGCTGAAAAAATATCCCACCAAAGGCTAAGAAGATAGTATATTGGTGGTGGGGTCCATGGGACGCGTGGCAGTTAGAGGAGACGGCTGCGCGCGAGTTTGCATCCGGATGAAACAAAGTAGTTTCCAAAATATACCCGTGTGGTAGAAAACGAAAAGCGTGTGATTGCCCATCCATTTTGACCGACTTTCAGATGCAAACCATGTGCGATAGGAGGCACGTACCAAGGTATAATGTTGCGTGTGCGGCACGTACCAATGATTGGCAAACGCTTTATAAAAAGCAAATACTTCCTCGGTCTCAAAATAAGTGTCTTGAGCTTAGTATAAATTTGTACTAGAGCTAGTACAAAGTTGAGACACTTATTTTGGGACGGAGGGAGTAGTATGCAATGACATAGGGCATCACACACGTTGCGTAATATGGTTACGCATATGACGAGTTGAAAATAGCGCGCATAGTTTTTAAAGTTTCATTACTGGAAATTTCGTATACGCCGGGTGTGAGGATCTTCGCCGAGAGCCAAAACACGGACACTCGGCAAAGTAAGAAATGCCAAAGTAAGAAACGCCAAGAGCAGCACACGGCAAACCTGGCTTCACGGCAACTAGCTGGCATTGCCGTCATGGGCTCACGATGAACAAGCACCGCACGGCAAACGAGGCAGACACCGAGAGCCACACACGGCAATGGGAAGCCATCTGGCCTGCCCGATTGGAACTGACGGCGCCATCACTTGGTTTACCTATACTAGAGCCACGACGTCACCCTCGGTAAAAACACGTCACATAAACAATTTTCCTTCCTGACATGTGGTCTCATGTGTCACATTTATCAGCAAAAGTTTTAAATTATTTGCTAAATATATAAAAAGAATCATTTGACAATGTCTTTGCCGAGAGCAACTCTCGGCAATGCTCGATACACGACTCTGGACTAAACCCTACGGAACTGACCAGTTGCACCGGGTGGCCAACATGGCAGCTGACCTTTTACCGAGGGTCACGGCCCTCGGAAAAGAGTGGCACCACTGTAGTAACTATAAAATTACATTCAGTTTAACTATAAAATTATGATGCTCATGCAATGCCGGTGCAACTATAAAATTACATTCAGTTTCTAGTTTGGGAAAAACTCTAGGCTGTTAAAAGGAGCATGTTATGAATTACCAACAATCAATCAAGGGGCATCGAGTGTTCAACGGGAAGTGGGCATGGGGGCATTTGATGCTCATGGATGACTACTTCAACAAAGATGCACTATTCGAGTCTTTTCTTCCCCATCGGTTTTGGATGCACTGGATTGTGTTCGATTGCCTTTACAATGTCGTTCAGGATTATCTACTATGAGTACTTTATCTTGTAGAAGGATGTCACTGGAAGCATTGGCTTCTCTGTTACCAGAGGGGTAGCAACTGCCTTGGGGATGCTTGCCTGTAGCACGCCGCAAATTAGTGGGACGAGGGTCTCCGGATGTCTGAAAGCACATGCCTCGAAGCCATGGTCAATTTTTTTACTGCGCTGGTCATGGTGTTTGGCCCGGAGTATTTGAGAGAACCAACTACAATGGACACCCAAAGGCCCCAATATTATCAGAAGAAAGAGGGTTGCTATGTATGCTCGGATCCCTGGACTTCATGCACTGGAAATAGAAGAATTGCGCATATGCTCAACAAGGGAAATATTTGGGCCATAGTAAGAAGTTCATCATTATTCTTGAAGCAGCTGCATAAGACGACCTTTGTGTTTAACACTCTTTCTTTGGCATGCCTGAGTCGCACAATGACATCAACGTTCTGCAGGGGTCTCCATTGTTTGTTAGGTCGACTGCGGGACAAACTCCTCCGTGCAACTATACCATCAATGGTCATGACTACAACATGGGCTATTATCTTTGTAATGGTATCGATCCTTCGTGAACGACCTTCGCCAAGATCATTTCCGAGCCAAAGGGTCAGAAAATATCTCACTTTGTCTAAAGACAAGGAGCTAGAAAGGATGTGGAGAAGGCCTTTGAAGTGCTGCAAGTCCTTTTTTGCTGTTGTTCGGGGGCCTACAAAAATATGGGATCCAAAGATGTTGTGAGAGGTGATGACAACTTGTGTAATCATGTACAATATTATTGTGCCGGATGAGGGTGAGGCGGTTCGCACCGGTCTCAATTTTTAGCACATGGGCGACCCTATCCTACTTCACCACAAAATCCAATGATGTTTCAGGATTTCATCCAAATGCATAAAAAATTAGGCATGGGCGAACTCATGGGCAGCTTGAGAATGATACGATTGAGCATCCATGGGCGCTTCAAGGAGATAAATAGAACATACTACCTTTGTATCAAAATATAAGACCGTTTTTTGCAGTTCAACTTGAAGTGTGAAAACGTCGTATATTTTGGTATGGAGGGAGTATATATTAGAATAAGTTGAATTCAAATTAGATTTTTGTATTTAAATACTTCGTGTTTAATTTGTAATATTTATATTTGAACTATTGTTGCAATGAGTTATTTATATGATACATGCGCCTCTTTCGGAGTTGTTGGGTGGTGCCGTTCGCCGGCAGGTGAAGCCACCGGTGGATGTGCTGCCGGCGGATGCTATACGCACGACGTCTTATGCGGAGACATCAAGTCATGCCTACTACAGCCAGGTGCTGCACAGCGGCTCTGGCGGAGGTGTCATGCTTTGCCTGTTGCTGCTGAATCGAAGGTGGTGCAACAGTAGCGGGAGGCAGGTGGTATGAGACGTCTTTGTCTTCCATTGTCTTCTCCAGAGGTATCCGACTATCAAGCTGTCGATAGCAGGATAAGGGTGGATGGTATAGATGGCTTGAATGACGAATTTATATTCTCTGGTGGAAATAAAAGATCTCTGATCGGGCTATGTCGACGCGCGTCTGCGTCGTGTCTTTACTGAAGGTGGTGGATTGGGTATGGGACATGTGTTGCCACTTCATATATGATTCTCGAGTTCACTTCCTCTTCTAATACTCCCATGTAAGAAGTTCCCATGCATGTGTGCATCGTTCTCTCCTTGCACTGACCAAACATTTTCTAATTACTCGTACCTGAGAATGGAAGGCAACGGAAAGTTCACAACACGAAAGAGCAAAGATGTAAGTGGTTGTCCTTATGAGATCCTGTGCCACAAATCAGATTTCAGAAGCCTTTAATTCCCTTGGACATCAATTTCCAAAGAGAAACTTCAGTAGTAGTATACAAGTAGTTGTACTAAGGGCGTGTTCTGATCTCCTCCAGCATCTAACTTCACAAACTTCAGAAAAGTTTTTGAGGCGAACGCTTTTACACTAAGAAGCTAACTTCTAGAAGCCAAACGAAACCACAGTGCAAAAACTTGGAGCTCCATCTACCCAGCTCCATCGATTAGAGAATCAGAAGTTCACCCCTATTTACAAGGAGTTGCCACCGCCAAAGAAAACGGTTCCCTGCCCCTCCTTGAAACAGCGCTACAGTAGCGATACCAACGAATCGCTAACCCTCCCTCCCCCTCGTATCGGTGCACTGGGTCCGAGTTGGGCTGCCATCAGCCGGCCCAATCTGTGCTAAACAGGCCCCAACCCTCCAAGTTGGGCTGTAGTAATATGAGAAGCTGGCGATCGAAGCAGAACGATTCTGGATTGCCAGGTGAAGCAAGAAGTCACAGAAAGAAGCTGGATATATGAAGTTGTGTGAAGTTGGAGGAGATCAAAACACACCCTAAACCTTAGAGCATCTCCACAAGATGATGTAAATGTTGGTGCCAAAAATGGTTTAAGGGCAGCAAAGAAAGTTATTGTGCATCAGAAATTTTTCTGTCATAACGTATGCTGTAAAATTGTTTCCCTAAACAGTCGAACATTAACATTATTCATTGCATATTCCAAAATTTCAAATTCTAATACAAAATGTTAACCACACTCCTCATCCTAAAGTCTACACTAGTCCATCACGAGGAATGAGTCTTTGTACGCAACCCCCCCCCCTCCAGGTGATCTTGGCGGTAAAATGGGTCGACGGCTGACGCCAAACGTCGTGGTGCGGCATGGTGCGCACGGTGGGGCACATAGGCGTCAGTGGCTGGCACCGCGGCACCTTCCGCGCAACGGAACCAAGCGGTGGAGCGGCAGGCAAGTCGGCCGATGGATCTACAGCGGCAAATGAATCAGGCACCCCATGGCCGGATTGGGTAGATCGGGTGATGGCGACGATGGATCTGGCTATGGGGGGTGATGGAGCAGCCGTATTTTAGCGGTGACGGGGTGGCGGCTGTTAAAAGACACCAGGGATGTGGCGCGAGGAGGGGGGAAATGGGTCAGAAGGTGGCCGGGAGGCAGGGTGGCGCCTGGCTAGTGGTGGCGTCGACCTTCGGCGACGCGACTGCGGTGGGAAACTTCAGCTGGTGGTTGGGCGTTTGTGTGACGGGTTTTTTATTTTGCGGCAGCCACAACGATGCTGCAAATATACAACAACGCATGCTCAATTTTTTCATCATCATATGCGGATGTGCATCCGCTGAAGCACCGTTTTTGGTCCAAAATGGCCTAAACGATAGTCTTCTAAGCACGGACTCATTTTTTCATTGTATGTCGGAGATGCTCTTAGGAACTTGCATGTTACACGAAGTTAATACTAATAACATAGAACATGTGTGTGGTTGAAACACAGCCACAAGATCCAGCCTCCTGGAGATGGCATCCTCCCTCCGCCGCCTTCTCGTGGTGCGAATCGTAACTCCTCTCACTCCCAGGTTTCCAATCCCATCCTCACCTGCTTCGCGTGTCATCGCCCTGGCCATTTCCAGTCTCGGTGCGAGAACCCCCCTTTCTGCCTCATCTGTAGGGAGGATGGACACCTGACGGTGGACTGTCAAAGTAGGATCAAGCCCCCCTCCTTCGTCCATTATGGGATTGGCCTCCCGGGCTGCTCCTTTTTTGCCATGGACAAGGATGTCCCCGCAGCCGCGCCCATCCCCTCCCTGTCCAGTGTGGGTGTCATTACTGTCCAAGACAAGCGTATCTCTCCACAAGCCCTCTTGGATGAACTTCGTATGTGGGATGAAGGTGGTTGGGACTGGCAGATCCGCCAGCTCTCTGAGTTCGAATTTGCGGCCACTTTCCCTTCCAAAGAGAGTCTTCGCATGATGTCTTCCTGTACCAGTTTCACTCTCCCTATGAATCAACTTGTTGTGTCGGTCAAAGCGGCTTCCAACGGATCCAAGAACATACCTCCTCTATCTGATGTCTGGGTGCTCGTTGATGATGTGCCTCCCAGCTTGCGCACCGCGTCCTTCTTGATGGCCTTTGGGGTGCTTATCGGGAAACCTATTGAGGTCGATCTTGCCTCGCTGTCGGTTCTTGGCCCTGCTCGCCTTCGTGTGTGGGTGGTGGATCCGATCTGCATTCGTGGTTCCGTTGATGTTTTTCCGGCGGCTGGTGGTTTTCGTCTTCGAGTCCGGGTGGAAGGCGCTCCTGGTGCGGCCGCTCCTCCTCCCCCCCCCCTCCTCCCCTGGCCTCAGGTGACGATGCCAAGAGCCGGGAGGGTGGGGGGGGGGGGTCCTGAGGACTCGCTGAATGGCACGGATCCCCGCTTCACCAAGTCTGCTTGGGATGGGCTTTCTCCTGCTGAGCAGGAGTTGATGAAGGATTGTGCTCCGGCTCCGGCGGGTGGTGGGGTTCAGGGCACGGTGTCTGGTATGGTGGCTGGTCCTGCGGCCGCGGCTGCTTCGAAGGGCACCCCTTGTCGGGGGCATGCTCCAACATGCCCGTGCGCCCCACCTCCCCCTCGCTGTCCGGCATTGAAGATCTACCTCCTGTGGGACCTTCGGCGGCCAAGAAAAGGAAGAAGTCCTCGGTGAAGAAGTTTTCCGCGAAGAGCCGGGCCTCGGGGGACTCCAGGCAGTCGGCGACTAGGCTCTGCCGCCGTCTGGAGGTGGACCTGGGGGCGGCTTCGGGTCCTTCTTCGGCGGCGGCTTCCCCTAGTCGGGTCCCTCCGGTCCCTGTGCACTCTCCTGCCTCGACCGCTCGCAAGAGTGGCCGCGTCTCCAACAGTGGCGAGCGCGTGATGGATCGGGCGGCTCGGCGTGCGGCGACGCGTGATCTTCCCCCCTCAGGTTTGGATACACCCTCACCTCCTTCCCCCCCTTTGGCTCAGTCTCCTGTTAGGCTAGTATTACCCTCTCATTCCGATGAACACCTCTTTTCGATATTAGCTGATGTGGGGATATGTCTAGACGCTAGCGTGGGTTCTCCCTCCTCTCTGTTGCAGTTGATTCGTGCTAATGAACGTGCTCAGGCTGATATCGCCAAGGCCAAGGTGGCCGGGAATGGGATGGTTGCCCCTCTGGTTGTGGCCGGAGGGGAACCGGACGAGGTTGCTAGGGGGCAGCTTTCTCCGGGGCAGAAACACGGGGCCGGGAAACATGCTAAAACCTGCAAGGCTCCGTGCAGGTTGAGCTTGAGAATTAAAAACCTTTCCCTAAGATGAAGGCCCTGTTTTGGAACATTAGAGGGTTCTGCGCTAGGGGGCGCAGAGACCAATTGAAGGACCTAATGCGCGCTGAAAGAATTGATTTTATCGGGCTTGTTGAGACTCTTAAACCTTCCTTTTCTCCTTCTGAACTATCGGTGATTGCTGGGATTGATAGATTTAGGTGGAATTTCGTGGCCTCCGTTGGTCAGTCTGGCGGCTTTCTTCTAGGCACCAATAATGACACCTTTGATTTTGTGGCTTTTGATCATGGTGTATACTGGGCAAGTATGGTAGTTTCCCTTCGTTCCAATAACACCCTCCTTGAGCTTATGGTAGTCTATGGTCCGGCTGATCATTCTTTGTCACAAATTTTCTTGGATGAGATTTTTTCTAAAATTGATGCTTGCCAACTGCCACTCTTGATTGGGGGTGATTTTAACCTGCTTCGGTATCCTTCTGATAAGAGTTCTGCCGATTTTTCAAGGGTGCTGGCCGAGGCTTTTAATGATTTCATCAGGGACACGGCTATCCGTGAGATCCCGAGGGTTGGGGCCCGCTACACTTGGGCCAACCGACAGACTTGTCCTATTCGTTCGGTTCTTGATAGAGTTTTTATCTGTCCTGCTTGGGATGGCCTTTTTCCTCGCTGCTCACTTCGGGCCCTCCCCATCGTCGGTTCCGATCACGCTCCTCTTATCCTTGACGATGGTCTCTGCCCAAATGGTTGCCAAAGATTTCAATTTGACGCGTCCTGGCTTTTAGTGGAGGGGTTCCCTGATATGCTGGCTCAGAAGATCTTAGGTTTTCTTACCTCCCCCCATCGTTCATTTGGCCCTATGGATGATTGGCATTATGTTTCTTACTCCCTGCGCAAGTTTCTTAGAGGCTGGGCCAAAAATCACTTTGCTGAGGCGAGGCGCGACAAATCTAGGCTGAGTGCTCAAATTAGTGCCCTCGACTCCCGTGCGGACAACAGTGGGCTCTCGGCTTCTGAGTGGCAAGTTCGATATGGCCTTGAGAAGGAGCTTCTGGCTATTCATCGCCAAGAGGAAGTGTATTGGAAGCAAAGGGGTACGATTAATTGGACCCTCAAAGGTGATTCTCCCACGGCTTACTTTTTCGCCATTGCGAATGGCAGACCACGTAGATGTTTGATTAACAGCCTCATTTATTGATGGTGTTAGGGTCTCGGAACCGCCGATCATTCTCCGTCACGTAGTACGGTTCTTCTCTAACCTGCTTTCGGCTAAACCAGACCTCGGATTCGCGCTGGCCCGGGGCTTCTGGGCTCCCCTTGATAGGATTTCTCACGCTGATAATGAGCTTCTGTTGACTCCTCCTTCTGAGGAGGAAATTTTTGATACTATTCGGACGGCTAATTCTAATGCGGCTTCAGGTCCTGATGGTTTCTCCATTCCGTTCTTTCGACAGTTTTGGCCCCAACTAAAAGGTTTAATCTCTGCAGTCATCCAAGGGTATTGGCTGGGATCGGTTGACATCTCTAGACTTAACTACGCGGTTCTCTCCCTCATACCTAAGGTCAAGGGTGCGGATATGATCTCTTAGTTTAGGCCGATTGCTTTAATCAACAACTTCGCAAAGATGCCTGCAAAGGGCATGGCTACTAGACTATCTCCCATTGCACATCGGACCATTAGCCCTTTCCAGTCTGCTTTCATCAAAGGGAGGTTCATTTTGGACGGGGTACTTTGTTTACATGAGATTGTTCATGATCTGCGGGTGAGAGGGACCAAGGTTGTGGTCCTCAAACTTGACTTTGAAAAGGCCTACGACTCGGTTAGCTGGAAATTCCTTCGGCAAGTTCTTTTGGCTAAGGGCTTTGAGGGGCCTGTTATGCAGCGCTTGATGCAATTGGTTTCTGGGGGGCACACGGCTGTGGCTGTCAATGGCCAAATTAGCCAGTTTTTTGCTAATGGTAGGGGTCTCAGGCAAGGGGACCCAGCGTCTCCTTTACTTTTCAACTTTGTGGCTGATGCTTTATCTCGCATTCTATCTCGAGCTGCCTTGGCTGGTCACATAACTCCGGTGAGCTCTCATCTTATCCCTAATGGTATCTCTCATCTCCAATATGCGGATGATACTATCATTCTGATGGAGCTTAACGAAAACAATCTCACCAATCTGAAATTTCTTCTGCTTTGTTTCGAAGCGCTCTCAGGTCTTAAAATCAATTTCTCTAAGAGTGAGGTTGTAGTGACTGGGGTCTCGGGTGAAGAGGCGCAGCGGGTGGCCCATCTTCTGAACTATTCTTTGGGATCCTATCCTCTCAAATATCTGGGCCTTCCCATTTCCCTGCTTAAACTTCTGGCTAAAGACTTCGCACCGGTGGTTACCAAAGTTGGCAACAGAGTTCTCCCTTGGCGAGGGCGATACAATACGCAAGCGGGCAAGGTCGCCCTTACTAACTCTTGTCTGTCTTCGTTACCTATGTTCTTAATGGGATTCTATCTTCTCTCTAGTGGGGTTCATAATGGTTTTGACAAGCATAGGGGTGCTTTCTATTGGAATGCAGCGGACAATAAACGTAAGTACAAGATGGTCAGATGGGACATCATATGTCGCCCCAAGGCCAAAGGGGGTCTGGGCATTATTAATACGCGAGTGATTAATAATTGTCTTATGATCAAATGGTGGTGGAAGATTATGACTCTTGAGGAACTGCCACCCTGGCTCTCTATTCTAAAAGCTAAGTATTTCCCTTCCTCGAGTCCTATGTTCGCGCCAGCTGCGGGTGGGTCGCAATTTTGGCATCAACTGGTTAAAGTCCGGCCGATCTTTCGGTCCCTTGTTAAATTTGTAGTTAGGAACGGTAAGTCTACTCGGTTCTGGCTTGATTGGTGGGTCGGGGACTCCACGCTGGCCGTTGCTTTTCCGGTTCTATTTTCATATTGCGATGATACTGAGGTTTCTATCTCTGAACTCTCGGCTAGAGGTTGGGTTCTGGATTTTCGTGGTTCTCTTTCTCCTGAAGAGTTGGAAGATTGGCAGCGCCTTACTGCTTGCTTCCCCCTACTCTCGGAGGAAGAGGATGCCGTGGTGTGGCCCCTCTCCTCTTCGGGGCGCTTTTCAGTTAAATCTGCTTACTCCAAACTTATTCCTGGGGGGCGCCCGGTCAAGTTCAAGCATATCTGGTCGGCTCGAATTCCTCCTAAGATCAAGATATTTCTCTGGCAAGCTGTCCGGGGTAAGCTTCCGGCGGCCGATCAGATTAAGAAAAGAAACGGGCCGGGGTCCGACAGGTGTGTGCTATGTGGGGCACTGGAGAACACCGAGCATATTTTCTTTCACTGCTCTCTAGCTAAACTTATGTGGTGTTGCATCAGACTTTGGTTACATGTAAATTGGTCCCCTTCCTCCTTTGAAGACCTGAGGCATTGTGTTAATATGCTCTCTGGCCATTCTAAAAGAGTATTCTTAGTTGGATGGGCTGCGATTGGTTGGTCGTTATGGACTACTAGGAATAAGTTCTCGATTGAACGTATTTTTCCGGCTAATCCTGTCAATTGCTTATTTAAAGTCAATGGTTTCTTGCAGCAGTGGAGATTATTGACTAAAGAAGGGGACCTCCAGGCCTTCGACGCCATGCTATCCAAGATGAAATCTACGGCGTCTGGGCTTCTTCGGCTTTCTTTGAGGACGGCTTCCTGAATGTTCTTTTGGTGTCTGGTTTAGGCTGGCCTGCGTGCCATGTGAGGCCGCTGGCCTTGTAATGATATTTTATCTTCCTCGTGTGATACTTTGTTGGGTGCTGGTTGTTGGTCATTTACTCTGCCTGGTGGCTTTATCTATAAAGTCAGGCTCTCGCTTTTTCTTTAAAAAAAAAAGATCCAGCCTCCATGCCTCTCAATCCACCAGCAGAAGTGGCGTTAAGGTAATTTCTGGCATCAACCCTTCTGAATCTCAGGCACTTACTGGTGCAAATTTTTCTGCATGTTCAAAAACGTCAAGGAGTCTCTCTAACCAGTGTAACATGTCCTGCAATAAATAACTACGGCATGGATTCCTTGACATGATAGGAATGCATGCCTGGCTCCTATTGTACAAAGTGACCCATTGGGCCAATGGCGCAAGGTTCAAATGCAACCAAGAAGTTAGGTGAACTATACGAAACTTATTCCTCAAAGTGCTTATTCGAAAAGAGGCAAAGCATTTCTAAAAGAATAGTAGACAAAGAACTTCAAATTTGCTTTACATAAACTCATATTTTAATGCACCAAGAGCAAACCTTTTTAGCTACCAACACATTAGTTTGACCACTTATATAAACAATCGTTTAACACTAGGAATTAAGATATATATAAATTATTTACAATATCATGACTTAATACAAACATGGAAAGAACAGAATTCCGTAAAGTGAAATAACATCGTAATTCAGCATAAATATTGAATCAGCACTGGCTTACCACCAGTAGTTTCCCTTACAACGCTTGCATCCACTTGACCATCCAATGTTTCTCTTGCATCGGGGGCGAAGCCCTTCCAGGCTGTAGACATGCTCTGTTCTTAAGATTGAGATGGTGACGTAGCCTGTCGTTCATGGCTAGGATCCTTCGGCATATCTCATAGATCACATAAGCGTCCTTTGCCGCATAATGGAGGTGTTTCAGATAGTGCCTTCCATTCCCAGAAAATGAGGCGTACCTTCCAAATGGATGAACTATCAGAGACAATCTATCACATACTCTCTCCGTTGCTAAATACTTGTCTTTCTAGAGATTTCAACAAGTGACTACATACGACGCAAAATGAGTGAATCTACACTTTAAAATATGTCTACATACATTCGTATGTTGAGTCCATTTGAAATGTGATGTGAGCACGCTATCATCAAATTTTGATGTTACTCGAGGTAAAATTGTCGAAGCAGTGAACACCAATTTAATTTCCAAGTTAGATTACAATGTTGGTGCAGAACAGAAGAAGGCGAGCATCAATGACATTGTTGTCAGGAAGGTCGTTCATATGTCTAATCTACGCGAGGTAGAGATGGAAAGATACGCTTGATATGTGGACCTGGGTTTGCGGACATGGCGAAAGTAGACAACTTGAAACATAATCAGATATATCAACGTGTCATGCCTGTACAAGGATTATGGAAAAATAGAGCTAAAGGCGAATCACATCAAATATTGCCAAAAATGTTTGTCACGTATCAAGGAGATCACCCGACAATCAAGCAAAATCCAACGCCTGCCAAGGTTGTTCCAAACTTCCGTACACCTCCAGGAAATATCAGGATTGGCCGTTTCCTTTTAAAACTGCATGCATGCAGTTAATATTTGAGAGGATCTACGTACAACTAATGCTGAGAGGATCTTTTTTCGTAGTGGCCGTGAGCCTTTTAACTACCTTCTAGAGATAGAGATTAGCACTAATAGTTTTTTTCCTTCTACTAGTACGTAAGTACCTAGGAGTCCAGGTTGTGTGGCCCTTAGGCCATGTGCGTGCACCAGGCTAGATAAATGCCTTACGTCCATGTAATTGAGAGGAGTTTTTGAGGTTTGTTTTCAGAGTTATGAAATATACAGAAAAACGTCCAAGTTGGGGACGACCATATCGTGTATATTATCTGTGATTTTCTCATCGAGGAAATTTACTAGCGATGGAGGGTTGATCATCACATCGACGCCTACGTGTTGATCCAAGGGGATCATTATTTTTGTTTGTGTATTTTTGTACGCGGGTGAAAATTATTCCTGAAGGTTGCAAGGAGGAACAAGGGGACGAACTGTTGATCAAGCATCGCTGTGAAAGATCAGGCCATCTACACGCGCGAATTAGCATCTCGCTAGTCCGTGCCTCATCAAGTGGTATTCAGAGCTAAGGTTAGTCACAGTGATTTAGTTTGCAATATCGTCTATGGAGGCGAGTATGGATGCGTTGAGCAGGAACGTATTGATGGAGGAGGAAGGCATCAGCGAGGTTGTCCTTTTTCACACACGTTGCGTCGTGAAGGAACGGTGTGCCAATTTGACGATCGATGAAGGTTCCGCGGTCAACATGGTGAGCATCGAAGTGGTGGAAAAATTGGGGCTGAAGATGGCACCTCTTGAAAGACCATACACATTAAAGTGGTTCAAAGGTGACATCAAAATTACTCATCGGATTTTGCTAATTTTCGATTTGGGGAAATATTGTTGTGCAGAATTTTTTCACGTTTGTCCAGTACCCATGGTGTCGTGTCATCTGCTACTCGGGAACCCATGGTGCACGCGCGTCGGAGCTGTTCGGAACGTCAGGAAAAATACTTACTCTCTCTCATGGAAGGGTCAACGAGTATGTTTCACTCCAATGCGAACGGATTTATTCGTTGCAGATTGGAAAAGTCGTTTAATGAAAAGAAGAGAAGAGCAAGAAGAAATAAAGAAAGAAATCGATGCACCGATAAAGGGGCTGAATCTTTTGGTGGAGAAGGTGAAAGATGATTGTGGTGCAAAGGGACAGCGGTGGAGTGTTTTTAAAACACTTTGCAAGATCAAGGACCGTGCATGCAAGATGATAATTGACGGTGGAAGTTTTACCAATGCCATTAGCAAAGATCTTGTGAAAGAATTGGGTTTGTCGATGTGGAAGCACCCTCAACCGCACCATGTGGAGTGGTTATACAACTCCGGTAAATTAAAGATTACACACAAGGTACGTGTAACTTTTGCGGTTGGAGATTATATTGACAAGGTGGACTGTGACGTTGTACCGATGGATGCGTGTCAGTTGCTATTGAGAAGACCATGGCAATTTGATCATAATGCAGTGCATGCCGGAAGATCAAACACATACACCTTCATGCATGATGGAAGGAGACACATGCTGAAACTGATGGCAGACAGTGCAATCACCCTAGAGGTGCAGATTCCAGAGAGAAAGGCGGTACGGAAATTGGACACGAAACCGAGGACGGTTTTTCCTCCAGAAAGGGAGGATGATGTGAGCACGCTATCATCAAATTTTGATGTTACTCGAGGTAAAATTGTCGAAGTAGTGAACACCAATTTAATTTCCAAGTTAGATTACAATGTTGGTGCAGAACAGAAGAAGGCGAGCATCAATGACATTGTTGTCAGGAAGGTCGTTCATATGTCTAATCTACGACGAGGTAGAGATGGAAAGATACGCTTGATATGTGGACCTGGGTTTGCGGACATGGCGAAAGTAGACAACTTGAAACATAATCAGATATATCAACGTGTCATGCCTGTACAAGGATTATGGGAAAACAGAACTAAAGGCGAATCACATCAAATATTGCCAAAAATGTTTGTCACGTATCAAGGAGATCACCCGACAATCAAGCAAAATCCAACGCCTGCCAAGGTTGTTCCAAACTTCCGTACACCTCCAGGAAATATCAGGATTGGCCGTTTCCTTTTAAAACTGCATGCATGCAGTTAATATTTGAGAGGATCTGCGTACAACTAATGCTGAGAGGATCTTTTTTCGTAGTGGCCGTGAGCCTTTTAATTACCTTCTAGAGATAGAGATTAGCACTAATAGTTTTTTTCCTTCTACTAGTATGTAAGTACCTAGGAGTCCAGGTTGTGTGGCCCTTAGGCCATGTGCGTGCACCAGGCTAGATAAATGCCTTACGTCCATGTAATTGAGAGGAGTTTTTGAGGTTTGTTTTCAGAGTTATGAAATATACAGAAAAACGTCCAAGTTGGGGACGACCATATCGTGTATATCATCTGTGATTTTCTCATCGAGGAAATTTACTAGCGATGGAGGGTTGATCATCACATCGATGCCTACGTGCTGATCCAAGGGGATCATTATTTTTGTTTGTGTATTTTTGTACGCGGGTGAAAATTATTCTTGAAGGTTGCAAGGAGGAACAAGGGGACGAACTGTTGATCAAGCATCGCTGTGAAAGATCGGGCCATCTACACGCGCGAATTAGCATCTCGCTAGTCCGTGCCTCATCAAGTGGTATTCAGAGCTAAGGTTAGTCACAGTGATTTAGTTTGCAATATCGTCTATGGAGGCGAGTATGGATGCGTTGAGCAGGAACGTATTGATGGAGGAGGAAGGCATCAGCGAGGTTGTCCTTTTTCACACACGTTGCGTCGTGAAGGAACGGTGTGTCAATTTGACGATCGATGAAGGTTCCGCGGTCAACATGGTGAGCATCGAAGTGGTGGAAAAATTGGGGCTGAAGCTGGCACCTCTTGAAAGACCATACACATTAAAGTGGTTCAAAGGTGACATCAAAATTACTCATCGGATTTTGCTAATTTTCGATTTGGGGAAATATTGTTGTGCAGAATTTTTTCACGTTTGTCCAGTACCCATGGTGTCGTGTCATCTGCTACTCGGGAACCCATGGTGCACGCGCGTCGGGGCTGTTCGGAACGTCAGAAAAATACTTACTCTCTCTCATGGAAGGGTCAACGAGTATGTTTCACTCCAATGCCAACGGATTTATTCGTTGCAGATTGGAAAAGTCGTTTAATGAAAAGAAGAGAAGAGCAAGAAGAAATAAAGAAAGAAATCGATGCACCGATAAAGGGGCTGAATCTTTTGGTGGAGAAGGTGAAAGATGATTGTGGTGCAAAGGGACAGCGGTGGAGTGTTTTTAAAACACTTTGCATGATCAAGGACCGTGCATGCAAGATGATAATTGACGGTGGAAGTTTTACCAATGCCATTAGCAAAGATCTTGTGAAAGAATTGGGTTTGTCGATGTGGAAGCACCCTCAACCGCACCATGTGGAGTGGTTATACAACTCCGGTAAATTAAAGATTACACACAAGGTACGTGTAACTTTTGTGGTTGGAGATTATATTGACAAGGTGGACTGTGACGTTGTATCGATGGATGCGTGTCAGTTGCTATTGAGAAGACCATGGCAATTTGATCATAATGCAGTGCATGCCGGAAGATCAAACACATACACTTTCATGCATGATGGAAGGAGACACATGCTGAAACTGATGGCAGACAGTGCAATCACCCTAGAGGTGCAGATTCCAGAGAGAAAGGCGGGACGGAAATTGGAGACGAAACCGAGGACGGTTTTTCCTCAAGAAAGGGAGGATGATGTGAGCACGCTATCATCAAATTTTGATGTTACTCGAGGTAAAATTGTCGAAGCAGTGAACACCAATTTAATTTCCAAGTTAGATTACAATGTTGGTGCAGAACAGAAGAAGGCGAGCATCAATGACATTGTTGTCAGGAAGGTCGTTCATATGTCTAATCTACGACGAGGTAGAGATGGAAATATACGCTTGATATATGGACCTGGGTTTGCGGACATGGCGAAAGTAGACAACTTGAAACATAATCAGATATATCAACGTGTCATGCCTGTACAAGGATTATGGAAAAATAGAGCTAAAGGCGAATCACATCAAATATTGCCAAAAATGTTTGTCACGTATCAAGGAGATCACCCGACAATCAAGCAAAATCCAACGCCTGCCAAGGTTGTTCCAAACTTCCGTACACCTCCAGGAAATATCAGGATTGGCCGTTTCCTTTTAAAACTGCATGCATGCAGTTAATATTTGAGAGGATCTGCGTACAACTAATGCTGAGAGGATCTTTTTTCGTAGTGACCGTGAGCCTTTTAATTACCTTCTATAGATAGAGATTAGCACTAATAGTTTTTTTCCTTCTACTAGTACGTAAGTACCTAGGAGTCCAGGTTGTGTGGCCCTTAGGCCATGTGCGTGCACCAGGCTAGATAAATGCCTTACGTCCATGTAATTGAGAGGAGTTTTTGAGGTTTGTTTTCAGAGTTATGAAATATACAGAAAAACGTCCAAGTTGGGGACGACCATATCGTGTATATTATCTGTGATTTTCTCATCGAGGAAATTTACTAGCGATGGAGGGTTGATCATCACATCGACGCCTACGCGCTGATCCAAGGGGATCATTATTTTTGTTTGTGTATTTTTGTACGCGGGTGAAAATTATTCTTGAAGGTTGCAAGGAGGAACAAGGGGACGAACTGTTGATCAAGCATCGCTGTGAAAGATCGGGCCATCTACACGCGCGAATTAGCATCTCGCTAGTCCGTGCCTCATCAAGTGGTATTCAGAGCTAAGGTTAGTCACAGTGATTTAGTTTGCAATATCGTCTATGGAGGCGAGTATGGATGCGTTGAGCAGGAACGTATTGATGGAGGAGGAAGGCATCAGCGAGGTTGTCCTTTTTCACACACGTTGCGTCGTGAAGGAACGGTGTGTCAATTTGACGATCGATGAAGGTTCCGCGGTCAACATGGTGAGCATCGAAGTGGTGGAAAAATTGGGGCTGAAGATGGCACCTCTTGAAAGACCATACACATTAAAGTGGTTCAAAGGTGACATCAAAATTACTCATCGGATTTTGCTAATTTTCGATTTGGGGAAATATTGTTGTGTAGAATTTTTTTCACGTTTGTCCAGTACCCATGGTGTCGTGTCATCTGCTACTCGGGAACCCATGGTGCACGCGCGTCGGGGCTGTTCGGAACGTCAGGAAAAATACTTACTCTCTCTCTCATGGAAGGGTCAACGAGTATGTTTCACTCCAATGCCAACGGATTTATTCGTTGCAGATTGGAAAAGTCGTTTAATGAAAAGAAGAGAAGAGCAAGAAGAAATAAAGAAAGAAATCGATGCACCGATAAAGGGGCTGAATCTTTTGGTGGAGAAGGTGAAAGATGATTGTGGTGCAAAGGGACAGCGGTGGAGTGTTTTTAAAACACTTTGCAAGATCAAGGACCGTGCATGCAAGATGATAATTGACGGTGGAAGTTTTATCAATGCCATTAGCAAAGATCTTGTGAAAGAATTGGGTTTGTCGATGTGGAAGCACCCTCAACCGCACCATGTGGAGTGGTTATACAACTCCGGTAAATTAAAGATTACACACAAGGTACGTGTAACTTTTGCGGTTGGAGATTATATTGACAAGGTGGACTGTGACGTTGTACCGATGGATGCGTGTCAGTTGCTATTGAGAAGACCATGGCAATTTGATCATAATGCAGTGCATGCCGGAAGATCAAACACATACACTTTCATGCATGATGGAAGGAGACACATGCTGAAACTGATGGCAGACAGTGCAATCACCCTAGAGGTGTAGATTCCAGAGAGAAAGGCGGGACGGAAATTGGAGACGAAACCGAGGACGGTTTTTCCTCAAGAAAGGGAGGATGATGTGAGCACGCTATCATCAAATTTTGATGTTACTCGAGGTAAAATTGTCGAAGCAGTGAACACCAATTTAATTTCCAAGTTAGATTACAATGTTGGTGCAGAACAGAAGAAGGCGAGCATCAATGACATTGTTGTCAGGAAGGTCGTTCATATGTCTAATCTACGACGAGGTAGAGATGGAAATATACGCTTGATATATGGACCTGGGTTTGCGGACATGGCGAAAGTAGACAACTTGAAACATAATCAGATATATCAACGTGTCATGCCTGTACAAGGATTATGGAAAAATAGAGCTAAAGGCGAATCACATCAAATATTGCCAAAAATGTTTGTCACGTATCAAGGAGATCACCCGACAATCAAGCAAAATCCAACGCCTGCCAAGGTTGTTCCAAACTTCCGTACACCTCCAGGAAATATCAGGATTGGCCGTTTCCTTTTAAAACTGCATGCATGCAGTTAATATTTGAGAGGATCTGCGTACAACTAATGCTGAGAGGATCTTTTTTCGTAGTGGCCGTGAGCCTTTTAATTACCTTCTAGAGATAGAGATTAGCACTAATAGTTTTTTGCTTCTACTAGTACGTAAGTACCTAGGAGTCCAGGTTGTGTGGCCCTTAGGCCATGTGCGTGCACCAGGCTAGATAAATGCCTTACGTCCATGTAATTGAGAGGAGTTTTTGAGGTTTGTTTTCAGAGTTATGAAATATACAGAAAAACGTCCAAGTTGGGGACGACCATATCGTGTATATTATCTGTGATTTTCTCATCGAGGAAATTTACTAGCAATGGAGGGTTGATCGTCACATCGACGCCTGATCCAAGGGGATCATTATTTTTGTTTGTGTATTTTTGTACGCGGGTGAAAATTATTCCTGAAGGTTGCAAGGAGGAACAAGGGGACGAACTGTTGATCAAGCATCGCTGTGAAAGATCGGGCCATCTACACGCGCGAATTAGCATCTCGCTAGTCCGTGCCTCATCAAGTGGTATTCAGAGCTAAGGTTAGTCACAGTGATTTAGTTTGCAATATCGTCTATGGAGGCGAGTATGGATGCGTTGAGCAGGAACGAATTGATGAAGGAGGAAGGCATCAGCGAGGTTGTCCTTTTTCACACACGTTGCGTCGTGAAGGAACGGTGTGTCAATTTGACGATCGATGAAGGTTCCGCGGTCAACATGGTGAGCATCGAAGTGGTGGAAAAATTGGGGCTGAAGATGGCACCTCTTGAAAGACCATACACATTAAAGTGGTTCAAAGGTGACATCAAAATTACTCATCGGATTTTGCTAATTTTCGATTTGGGGAAATATTGTTGTGCAGAATTTTTTCACGTTTGTCCAGTACCCATGGTGTCGTGTCATCTGCTACTCGGGAACCCATGGTGCACGCGCGTCGGGGCTGTTCGGAACGTCAGGAAAAATACTTACTCTCTCTCATGGAAGGGTCAACGAGTATGTTTTACTCCAATGCCAACGGATTTATTCGTTGCAGATTGGAAAAGTCGTTTAATGAAAAGAAGAGAAGAGCAAGAAGAAATAAAGGAAGAAATCGATGCACCGATAAAGGGGCTGAATCTTTTGGTGGAGAAGGTGAAAGATGATTGTGGTGCAAAGGGACATCGGTGGAGTGTTTTTAAAACACTTTGCAAGATCAAGGACCGTGCATGCAAGATGATAATTGACGGTGGAAGTTTTACCAATGCCATTAGCAAAGATCTTGTGAAAGAATTGGGTTTGTCGATGTGGAAGCACCCTCAACCGCACCATGTGGAGTGGTTATACAACTCCGGTAAATTAAAGATTACACACAAGGTACGTGTAACTTTTGCGGTTGGAGATTATATTGACAAGGTGGACTGTGACGTTGTACCGATGGATGCGTGTCAGTTGCTATTGAGAAGACCATGGCAATTTGATCATAATGCAGTGCATGCCGGAAGATCAAACACATACACTTTCATGCATGATGGAAGGAGACACATGCTGAAACTGATGGCAGACAGTGCAATCACCCTAGAGGTGCAGATTCCAGAGAGAAAGGCGGTACGGAAATTGGAGACGAAACCGAGGACGTTTTTCCTCCAGAAAGGGAGGATGATGTGAGCATGCTATCATCAAATTTTGATGTTACTCGAGGTAAAATTGTCGAAGTAGTGAAAACCAATTTAATTTCCAAGTTAGATTACAATGTTGGTGCAGAACAGAAGAAGGCGAGCATCAATGACATTGTTGTCAGGAAGGTCGTTCATATGTCTAATCTACGACGAGGTAGAGATGGAAAGATACGCTTGATATGTGGACCTGGGTTTGCGGACATGGCGAAAGTAGACAACTTGAAACATAATCAGATATATCAACGTGTCATGCCTGTACAAGGATTATGGGAAAACAGAGCTAAAGGCGAATCACATCAAATATTGCCAAAAATGTTTGTCACGTATAGGAGATCACCCGACAATCAAGCAAAATCCAACGCCTGCCAAGGTTGTTCCAAACTTCCGTACACCTCCAGGAAATATCAGGATTGGCCGTTTCCTTTTAAAACTGCATGCATGCAGTTAATATTTGAGAGGATCTGCGTACAACTAATGCTGAAAGGATCTTTTTTCGTAGTGGCCGTGAGCCTTTTAATTACCTTCTAGAGATAGAGATTAGCACTAATAGTTTTTTTTCTTCTACTAGTACGTAAGTACCTAGGAGTCCAGGTTGTGTGGCCCTTAGGCCATGTGCGTGCACCAGGCTAGATAAATGCCTTACGTCCATGTAATTGAGAGGAGTTTTTGAGGTTTGTTTTCAGAGTTATGAAATATACAGAAAAACGTCCAAGTTGGGGACGACCATATCGTGCATATTATCTGTGATTTTCTCATCGAGGAAATTTACTAGCGATGGAGGATTGATCATCACATCGACGCCTACGTGCTGATCCAAGGGGATCATTATTTTTGTTTGTGTATTTTTGTACGCGGGTGAAAATTATTCTTGAAGGTTGCAAGGAGGAACAAGGGGACGAACTGTTGATCAAGCATCGCTGTGAAAGATCGGGCCATCTACACGCGCGAATTATCATCTCGCTAGACCGTGCCTCATCAAAATGCCTAGAAAGACAAGTATTTGGGAACGGAGGGAGTAGATTGGGCTTCTCGTCTCATATGAATGTGTGAAGAAGCAATGGTTTATTTATTTAGGTCGGCGTCCGTTCTTTTGGACGAAAGGGAATAAGCAGTTTTCCTCCAGTCCCTGGCGGCTGGAACCCTAGCCGCCGCCAGGAGACCCAATCTTCCAGCACCGTCCTCCGGCGGCTCCCCTTCGCCCGCGACCTCGGTAGTCGGTGGTGGAGGGGGTCGCCGGATCCACGCATGTGGATCGTTTTTTACTTCCTCGTAGTTTAGATTTTTAGGCTGTTCATCGTTTTTGTTTCGGTGGCGATGGTGACAGCGCTGAATAAAGATTCTTCGGATCCTTTCTTGACAAATCCATCGGTCCTATGGTTGGAAATAGATTTAGAAACCAGTCTGTTCAAGTAAGGATGGCGTGGCGGCGACGACATCCTCGTGGTGGACCTGTGTCCTCGGGTTCCGCCGTTGCGACGACGTTTGCTCCAGCGTCGGCGCGGAGCTTGGGAGGTAGCCCAGGAGCGGATGCAGATTGTGGTCTGCATCGACGACATCTGAAAGACGGAACATGTGCTGGGTTCGTGGTTCGTGGATGGCAGGTATGGTTTCCTTCTGCGACGTCTTAGTCGCGGTGGGGTGCCAGATCTGAAGTTCGATGGCGTGTCCGGGGTGTTGCCTCGGTCTGATTCGTTCAACGGTAAGGGTTTCACTTTTTGTGAGCCACCTTGGAGGTCCACAAAGCTACATATCAGCGATGGAGCCGCGTCGAGCTCAGGTGAAGAGGTGATCCATCATTCTTTTCTTCGGTGGGATGTCGTGGTGCTGGAGGCAAGTGATGGGCGTTGGTGTCAAGCTCAGAGATGTTCTGCTATCTTTTTAGTTTTGTCGTGTTAGTCCTTACGTGACTTGTACTTTAATCTTTATGATATGAATGAGACACGTATTACCATGCAAAAAAAATGGTTTATTTATTTGTACACCACCTTCATTCTACTCAGAACAAATGTTGCCAGCAAGAAGTGTATAGAACAGGTAGCGACGATGGGGAAACCCTATTCCCTGAGCCGCCTATAGGAGGGAGAACGCAAGGGTCAGGAGTGTGGTACTCGTGGGTACACTCTGAAAAATGGCACTGAATGTTTGCTTGTCGTGTTGATGTAAACTAGGCATTCAATGTTTGCTTATGTAAATGACCGACCAAGTGATTATCATAATAACACTTGTGAACGTGTGTGGGTGCACGCATGTGTTTGTGTGTGCGTGGGCGCTCGCGCCTGTGTTAAGGCATCTACCCAATTCACTAACCGTGGTCCTTATCATCTTCCTTATTTATCGCATGATAGCTTAGGATCTGGATCCCTTCCCCATATATTTATACGAGCGCATGTTCTAGCATTGTAGGTCTATGCCTTGCTAATCCCGAACAGTTTTCTCTACAATTCTCATTATCTTACCATTTCCTTCATATGCTTGATCACTTGTAGGCATGGAAGACAATAGGAAGGTTTCGACAATGTCGGAGACAAGTACTTTGACTGGCCCTGAGAACTGAGCTCACACTGCTTATGAAAAATCGCAACTTATAGAATGATGGAGTCTTGATATACAAGCAAGACACTTTCCTGACACTTTTTTCGCTGCCATATCTTCTTGCACGCATACCTTCCCCAATGTTGAACTCCTTAGCCAAATCTAAAATTTTACTCATCAAAGTTCCCAATCCCGCTACCTGATAGTGCTGGTTTCCCTATATACTAGATAATTGCTGCAGCATGTTCCCGCGCCCGTCTATTTGAAATTTGTCATGATAGAGCTTTACAAACTTCTGTAGGACTGAAAGGAGTCACAAAAATGCGCGCGCATGTGTGTGCACGCGCTCTTGTCTAGGAGAGTGAAAGTGTTAGTGTGTCACATGGTGAAGTAGAATACAATTTGTTGAGTGCTTGCTGAAAGCTATGCATGACCTGAGGGTATATATAAAGCAGAAGGCTAGAAGAAAAATGCAAACACTAATACAAATTATAAAATGGTACCTACCTGAAGAAATAAAGTATAGCTGAGTTGAATCCAAGAAGATTAGATGGAAAACAATAAAACCACATGATTTTACATATACAGATGAAGCAAAGGAGTAACATACTAATCAGCTCATAGAAAGAGGTCAGAGGGTTTTTTTCCGCAGGAAGAAAGAGGCCAGAGGTTAGTTTACCTTGTCATGCGTTGTGCAAATTACCTAAGTTTCCCATAAATTAAACTACCTCTAAGATTTGTAATAAGCCTGACAAATTATCATGACTGATAAATATAAACACTATGCTAGCACATCAATATTATAGTTTCTGATATGATATTGAAGCATCACCTTAGCAGGTTTGTTTTCGACAAGGCAATTGTTAGTATGTGCTAGCTGGAGCTCTTCATCCAGACCAAAAATATCTGATCCACATAATGGGCAATGCAGTTTATAGGATGCCTTAGAGCTCCTAGAATCCATTTTATTCCCTTCAACGAGAGATGCCCTATTGTTGTGATCATTGTATTCACCTGATCATCCGTGCAACAGCTTATCAGATCATTAAGCTGGGACCAATCTCAAAATTATCACAATCACGATCTTCAAAATGATGAGTTGTGTAATTGTGTGCGATTCCAAAAGCACCAATACAAATGAATTCGACGAGTGATGTTGTACACATTGTGCAGTTAAACTTGATTTCTTCTTCCTACTATCAGATTTGGAAGTAGCAGCATCGTGTACGACAACTTTTTTCTCTTTAGAGGCGAAACAAAGGTACGAGCTCCTAATCCAGGCACCTGTAGTTCTTCGCAATCTGGAGCAAGTTGCGCCACCACGTTGGCACCGGGAAAGCTGACATGCCGCGGTGGGCGCCGCCAATCAAGTTGAAGATTAGAAGAGGAGCGTTGTGGCTTGAATGCCCGTGAGAGAGAGGTAGAAGGAAGGTGAGGTAAATTGCTGCAAAAGGGTACGGTGGGCGCCGCCAATCAAGTTGGCACCATGGAGGAGAGGTCGAGGAGCGGAGGATGCACCACGAGAGAGTGGGGCTGGATCACATCGATCGCCTTTGGTTGACTCAATAGATTTGCTAGTTGGGCCATGAGGGATGCTACACCTACCTAAGGTTTGTAACGTGATGAACGTAATAGTTTAGGTGGCATTTTCTAGTTGAAAGAAATTAGGTGAGGAGGGCCCACCCAGTTGAATTCAGGGGGTGGTGGAGAGATTAGTTTGGAAAATTACGTAACAACATCGTAAGAGATTCGTAGGTGCATAGGCCCAATCAAAAGCCAAACACAAGTTTTTACACTATAGTAGTGCCTTTCTAAGACAGTTGGCCTACTGGATGAGAGATGAAGTGCTAACGGAGACGAACAGCTAGAAATGATATATCATAAATGGATGGACACAAATGTAAAGGGCATGAGAGGGCTGGGATAAGTCTCAGCTTTACTGTCCCAAAATTAATACCTTCTTCCCGTGAACACTTCTCATATAATATATTTCATCTACAATCACTTTGCTTCTACTCAATTGCTCGTTGGCATGGAAGGCACATGGAAGCTTAGACTAATTAACCTTACAGACCAATGAAAACCATGCATGATGCGATGTCGTCGAGGTGCCAATCCAACATTGTCTCACACATGGGTTTTGGCATTTTAGTGCACATGGTGTGAGGGCGTGCCTAGACGAGACAATTGACAATCTAACATTTTTCACGCACATAAGATTTAAAATCGTAGCACATGCGGTATGCATAGAGGAGACAATGCCATGAATTGATCGATCAATTTTTTATTAAGAATATGGCTTCCGAACTACGCATGGTCACCTAAGCTGCTCATTCCTAGCTAGGCCATAAAGGCATCTGGCATGGAGAGCTACCAAACATGCCCTTAATTATGACAGCTGAGGATATTTTCTCCTCTAGTACTTTTGGTCTATATTGTGAGCCTGAACATTTTGTTGTACACTTTCACAAGCTTTTAGCTGTTTGATCACTTGTAGACGTGAAATACATAGGGAAATCTACACATGCATGTCTATTGAAGCATCATGTAACTAAAAGAGCAATGGTTTCCTTGCCATCTACATTTACTTAATGCTTCATGATACCCGAGGATCTTGATCCCTTCCCCATATGTACTGAGTTCCTACTCTAGCACTGTTGGTCTATGCCATCATCCCAAGCATATTGCCATTCACTTTGTTGTTATTTGATTGCTTCAAGACATGGAAGACATTGTGAAGTTCTCAAAGACCTCAAACCTAATCATGCCGACTCAAGCATGCCTATGAAGCATCGTTTCAGTACAAAAAACATTGTCTGCAATGTCATAATGTATAAAAACATGCTCACTTGAGTACCACAAAGACAACAAAAGTTAAGATGATTCATCAAGTAGAAAAGGTGCGATTAAAAAATAAAATAGCATTGTGTAGGAACAGATCCAATGTCACAGAAATAATTTATTCTTGAGCGTGAAACATAACTCTAACAGAAAACAACTGAGATTTAGGTAGAATGGCCGGCACGAAACACAATAGCTTTTCAAAACGTCCGTAGGAAGGACTGTGTCACCATGGCACCGGATCTTTCATTTATCATCTTCGCAGATGGCTGCAACATGAACAAAAAAAAGTGTTCAAGAGACTAATACAATATAAAGAGAACGATATAATATACTAGATGGTATGACGCAGTCTACCGCACCCTTGTATAGCTGCATCCATACATGGAATGAAATTTACGTGAGCTTGGTCCCATAGTTTTTGTTGGTCACGCCCTGATAGATACCATTTTTAAAAATCTTTTTTCTTTTGCTAGAGAAGGACTGTATACCCCTGAAAATTACACGAGATGTCTTTTGCTATAATTAAGAAAGATTATACCAAGCAATCAGTGGTTGAATGGTTAGGAGGGTGGTTGTATCACCGACTCACCAGGAATCAAACCCTAGGTTTCACACCTGTGTGTCTCATAAAGGCAAAATATTGTTTCAGTGAGAAGTGACGTTTCAGTCAAAGTGAGGTGTCTTTGGTGTACATCAATCTCAAGACATGTTGGCTCAATCTCTCGAATGTGCTCATATGGGTAGGATTTGGATACACGAGTGTGTATATATGTACGTGTATGTGTGTGTCTTATTTTGTACTCTCTCCATCCCAAAATAACTGTCTTAAGCTTAGTGCAACTTTGTACTAGAGATAGTACAAAGTTGAGACACTTATTATGGAACGAAGGGAGTACTACGTTTTCAGAAAAAGAGCAACAACCATGGTGGAGAACGCACGCACCATAGACAAAGGAAAGGAACGGTTCAACCTCACCGAATAACCCATGCTGGTCAACCCACGACCCGACAGCTAGGCCCACCGGACAGAGGCAGTAGCCTAACCAACCAGAGAGTGAGTGCCATAAGACCAGCGGTGGTGCCAGCAACAAAAAGTTGCGCGTTCAAGTGCACTAATCTTTCTAAAGTATCTTTTTTTTGGCACAAATATGAATAAAACTAATCTTGCAATAAAAAAATAACCACCCGTGCACAAGACCACAACTCAAGAGGAGGTCCAGCAGCCAGCCGCCCCGATCTCCAGATGGCACGGACAATCGGTTGGATAGCCATGCATAAAGTTGGAGAAGATTCAAAATCTCATTTGGTTCTACTTAGTTTAGTACTCACCATGAAGAAATGAAGACATTATTTATGCCAACACGAAATTATCACATAAATTGGATAACAAATTATTCAGAATAACGTAAATTTTGGATGCCACACTTAATATAAATCACTCAAAGAGAAACTATAACAGTCACTTGAGCATCCCAAAATTCAACTACATCTACTTTTGCAGTTCCTGCAATCACAACATAGATGCGTCTTATATGAATGAAACACAAAATCAATATGTTATAGATCAGTTCTAAGTTCTAACCAAAATTCACCTGTATATCCAGCTGTTTTACTCAATGTTCACTATGCAATCACGCCGCCGAATAAACTCCCTCTGCTTTACTACCAACTCTGTATCATGCAAATAGGGCATGGCTAATCTTGAGGCATTTGCAGAGCTATGGGTACTGATGCATTGACGTTGGAAAGTATATGTGCTAATTATTACCACACCAGCCCTCTATTAGTAAACACGGATATGTCTTGCCTCGCAAGGTTTTCTTTGTCATTAGGATGAGTTTGTGAATGCTCTTTTTTTTTGCGACGATTTTGTGAATGCTCTTGTGCACACAGCAGACATGGGGTGCCACAGATTAAGCTCATGATATTTTTCCATGCATCATGCAGAAAAAAAATCTATCGCAGAAAGCTCGTAGATATTAATCAGTTTTTGCGGCGTCCAGTGAGATTAAGCAATAACCCATGACTTGCAATAGAAGTTTGTGTGGGATTTCCAACAGCTAATCTTAAACTACAGTCACCCGCAAAATAAAAATAAAAATAAACTGCAATCAACACTATTGAGCTTCTCCTAGTTTTAATGGAACAGATCATTTATTTTCATCTGGTAGAGTTATGCATATATAAAACAGAGACGATAAGCACCATGATTTTCAGGGTAGGATCCTCATTAATTATTTTTGAATTCATGGCTTAATAGTTATTCATCAATAACATTTCAGCGGGTAATAACAACGTACTCATATTCTCCATACATAACTAACAAAGATGAACGAAACATCTCAAAATCTTAAAATGCGGTTCCAAATTAAATCATAAAACATCCTTTTGCGTAGGTCAGTTTACTTCCTCATCCTCTCCAATTCCAAAATACATTTGCGCGAACAAAAACAAAAAAAGGCGCACAGTAGCTAGATTTGTGCCATCGTAGTCAGTTACCCACATCCAAAAGCAGCAAGCAGAGTGCACGAACCCTAGGATCATCTATCCCGTACATACGTAACCAGGAGGAAAACAAAATAAAATCGGATGGACGTGGCGAGAGATTGGGCGGGCGAGGAATTAAGGAACTTACTGGGCTTGGGCTGCTTTCCGTCAGACCACTTGGAGCGGGAGTAGTGGACCTTCTCGACCTCGGCGGCCTCGGACTTGTAGGGCTCCTTGAGGCAGCTCCGCACCATGGACGCGCAGAGCCTGGAGTAGCCGATGTAGGTCATCCCCGCCGTTCGCCAGAACGGCACCGCCCCCGTCGTGGCCGACATCGTCCTCGCCTTTCCTCTGCTCGATCGAGCCGCCGACGCCGATCTAGACGAGAGAGGAGAATGGACAGATCGATCAGGGGACACCTACGTACTCATCAGTCTTCACGGTTATATATAGAAAAAATGCAAACCGATCAGTGATCCCGGTCAGAGGGCGGGCTGCATGCGCTTGCATGGATCGCACTGCATTGAGTGGATGTACCTACGGCCGGGCCTGCAATTACGGATCGGATTAATTCCACCTCCTTTTTTTGCGAGAGGAACGAACTCCTTCACGAGAACTTGGATCGACGACCGTGTCTTGCGTTCCGCCAGAACACTGTTAAACGCGGTTAACGAACGAACGTGCACCTCGGATCCAACAAACTAACGTATTCTTTTTTCCTTTTCCTCTCAGAAAAAAGAAAAGAAAAAGGCAACGACCAATGCAAAAGAAAGAATAAAAAGTGATGCAAAAATGAACTCATCAAAGGTAGGGGCGTAGGGCTGCAAACGAATCGAGTTCGAGCGAGTTGCACTAGGCTCACTTCGACTTGTATTAAAATTTGAGCGAGGTCAAACGGAGTGAATCTCAAGGTCGAGATGTATAAAGTGACTCATGCTCTGCTTGTATCGATCTCGAGTTGTTCTCGAGCTAGTTTTGATCTTAATTAATAATCTAAGGCAACTTTTCAAACAAGATAGGCCACTACACAACATAAAAGGCCACTATCCCGCAAAAAAAAACATAAACACTATAAAATTTAACTTATTCTCTTTCAACTGAGAATAATACTTAATAGCAAGAGACACTAGTAGAAAAAGGTCCTAGTATGAGACACATTAGTGCCGGTTTGGTTTTGAGCCGGCACTAATGTGTCCAATAGTGCCGGTTCCAACGGCTAGCCGGCCGTTCTCATTAGTATCGGTTCGTGGCAAACCTATAGTACCGGTTCGTGCCACGAACCGGTACTAAAGAGGGTGGTGGCAGGGTGTTGTCAGTCTGGGGCCCGTCCAGCACCTTTAGTACCGGTTCGTGGCACGAACCGGTACTAAAGGTCGACGTACATAAACCCTTCGTCCCCCCTGAGCCACTCTGTTCTCCCCCTTTCCCCTCACTTCCTCTGTTCTTCCCCCTCTCTCCTCAAGCTCCTCACAAATTTTGCCCAAAATTTGTCAAGATTTGAAGGCCCCCATCCATTCAAATGATCACAAAGGTTAGCAACTTTGTCCTTTCAACTCTCATTGCTAGATTAGCTCTTGCAATGCTTTGTATAGTGATTAATTTGGGAGGAATAATTATATTTGCTAGTATTTGATTTATATGCAATTTGAGCATAAAAATAACACTTAGTTTGCATATGTAGGTGTGGTTTACTTAGTGCCTTCTAAATCTCCGTCGTAACCACCGCCGATCGCCCGCACCGTCCCGTCGCCGGCACCACCTTCTGGTGAGGCTCTTGTTCATGAATGTTTTACATTACTAAATTGATGTTTATGTGATTTGGATATATAGTTACTCGTATAATTATCTTACCCGTACGTTGTTTGTTATACATAGTGCCATGGTTTTGATATCCGTCCCCGTCGGCCCTCGTCCTTGTTATGATTCGGATGTGGTATATTCTCTTTTAAAACTAGTTGTTGCATTTCGTTCTTATGACAAATTATGCCCATCAAGTTGACATAGATATTTTTATCTAGGAGGTATGTGAACCGGAAATTCCAACCGACCCTATTGTCGAGAGGTTAAATTTAGTTGAAAGAGAAAACGAGTATTTGAAAGAAAAATTGAAAAGAATTGTGAGGGAGAAGATGGAATTGGAGTTGCATGTTGCCGATGTCGTCGATGATCACAAGATCAAGATGGAGAAAATGAGGTTGAAGATTAGAAAGATTAGAAAATATGCCATTGATGGTGTGGCTTGGTATCATTATGCTGTTGGATCAATTGTTACCTTAATTGCGATCTTCATCGCATTTGTTGTTGCATTTAAATTCTTTAGCTAGAGAGTTATTTGTATGTTGCATTTAATTAAGTGTTGTATATGAACTTTATGTATGAACTTTATGTATGAACTTTATGTATGAACTTGTATTAATTTGGTCTATTCGGTGTTGTGTAATGAAGATGAGCCGACAATGGATGTATAATGACAGATGCTCTCCCGAGTTCATAAATGGTGTGCATACTTTTCTGCTTGCCGCTGAGGCAAACAAGCGGGCAGATGGTTTTATGCCTTGTCCATGTGCTGGCTGTAAGAATGGTCACAATTACTCTACGTCAAGAACCATTCACGTCCACCTATTTGAGTCCGGTTTCACGCCCCACTATAATGTTTGGACCAAGCACGGAGAAATAGGGGTTATGATGGAAGACAATGAAGAAGAAGAGGACGACGACGGCTATCCTGGCCATGGGTTCCCTGAATACGATGATACAACAATGGGGAAAGAAGCTGAGCCGGCAATGCAAAAAGAAGCTGAAGAAGAGGCATCAGATGAGCCCGCTGATGATCTAGGTCGGGCCATTGCAGATGCAAAGAGAAACTGCGCAAGTGATCTGGAGAGGACGAGGTTGCAGCGCATGTTAGAGGATCACAAGAAATTGTTGTACCCGAATTGCGAAGCTGACAAAAAAAAGTTGGGCACCACACTTGAATTGCTGCAATGGAAGGCAGAGAATGGTGTATCTGACAAGGAATTTGGAAAGTTGCTGGTAATGATAAAGAATATGCTTCCAAAGGACAACGAATTGCCCGAGAATACGTATGAAGCAAAGAAGGCTGTTTGCCCTCTAGGGTTAGAGGTGCAAAAGATACATGCATGCCCTAATGACTGCATCCTCTACCGCGGTGAGTACGAGGATTTGAATGCTTGCCCGGTATGTGGTGCATTGTGTTATAAGATCAGTCGCGATGATCCTGGTGATGTCGAGGGTGAGCGCCCCAGGAAGAAGATTCCTGCTAAGGTGATGTGGTATGCTCCTATAATACCACGGTTGAAACGTTTGTTCCAAAACAAAGAGCATGCGAAGGCGATGCAGTGGCACGCAGAAGACCGTAAGAAAGACGGAAAGTTGAGAGTACCCGCTGACGGTTCGCAGTGGAGAAAAATCGAGAGAAAGTACTGGGAGGAGTTTGCAGGTGACCCAAGGAACGTATGGTTTTGTCTAAGCGTAGATGGCATTAATCCTTTTGGGGAGCAGAGCAGCAACCATAGCATGTGACCTGTGACTCTATGTTTGTATAACCTTCCTCCTTGGTTGTGCATGAAGCGGAAGTTCATTATGATGCCAGTGCTCATCCAAGGCCCTAAGCAACCCGGCAACGACATTGATGTGTACCTAAGGCCATTAGTTGAAGAACTCTTACAACTGTGGAATGGAACAGGTGTACGTGCGTGGGATGAGCACATGGGGGAAGAATTTGACCTAAAGGCGTTGCTGTTCGTGACCATCAATGATTGGCCTGCTCTCAGTAACCTTTCAGGACAGACAAACAAGGGATACCGCGGATGCACGCACTATTTGGATGATACCGGCAGTATATATTTGAATAGTTGTAAGAAGAATGTGTACCTGGGACATCGTCGATTTCTTCCGAGCAGGCATCCCGTAAGAAAGAAAGGCAAGCATTTCAAAGGTGAGGCGGATCAACGGACGAAGCCTCGCCACCGTACTGGTGCTGATGTACATGATATGGTCAAGGATTTGAAGGTAATCTTTGGAAAGGGTCCTGGCGGACAACCTGTTCCGAAGGACACTGACGGACGCGCACCCATGTGGAAGAAGAAATCTATATTTTGGGACCTGCCATATTGGAAAGACCTAGAGGTCCGCTCCGCAATCGACGTGATGCACGTGACAAAGAATCTTTGCGTGACCCTGCTTGGCTTTTTGGGCGTGTATGGGAAGACAGAAGATACACCAGAGGCACGGGAGGACTAGCAACGTATGCACGAAAAAGACGACATACATCAGGGTCAGGCCAGCTACGCTCTTACCAAAGAAGAGAAGGAAATCTTCTTCGAATGCCTGCTCAGCATGAAGGTACCGTCTGGCTTCTCGTTGAATATAAAGGGAATAATAAATATGGCAGAGAAAAAGTTCCAGAACCTAAAGTCTCATGACTGCCACGTGATTATGACGCAACTCCTTCCGGTTGCATTGAGGGGGCTTCTACCGAAGAATGTTCGATTGGCCATTGTGAAGCTATGTGCATTCCTCAATGCAATCTCTCAGAAGGTAATCGATCCAGAAATCATACCAAGATTACAGAATGATTTGGTGCAATGTCTTGTCAGTTTCAAGTTGGTGTTCCCACCATCCTTCTTCAACATCATGACACACGTCCTAGTTCACCTTTGCGAAGAGATTAACGTTTTGGGTCTTGTATTTCTACACAATATGTTCCCCTTTGAAAGGTTCATGGGAGTCTTGAAGAAATATGTTCATAACCGTGCTAGGCTAGAAGGAAGCATCTTGAAGGGCCATGAAAATGAGGAGGTCATTGAGTTTTGTATTGACTTTATTCCTGACCTTAAGACGATTGGTGTTCCTGAATTGCGGCATAAGGGCAGACTCGAAGGAAAAGGTACGCTAGGAGGGCATCAAATAATATGTATGGACGGAAATTCTCTCACTGAAGCGCACTACACAATTTTACAGAATTCCGCCTTGGTGGCTCCGTATATGGAGGAACACAAGAATTTTCTACAGTCCAAACACCCAGAGAAGTCTGACGACTGGATTACACGCGAACAAACGAGGACTTTCGCCGGTTGGTTGCAGAAACGTGCCCTGAATGATGGCGATATTCAAAACGACATGTACTCGTTGTTCCAGTTACCATCTTCGAATATAATGACTTTCAAAGGGTACCAGATAAATGGGAATATATTTTACACGATCGCCCAAGATAAGAAGAGCACCAACCAAAACAGTGGTGTCCGCTTTGATGCAACAACCAACATGGGAAAGGAAACATATTATGGTTACATAGAGGACATATGGGAACTTAACTATGGATCAGGTGATTTGAAGGTCCCTTTGTTTCGGTGCAAATGTGTCAATATGACACGAGGCGGGGTAACGGAAGACCCGCAGTACGGAATGACAACAGTGGATCTCAATAATCTTGCGTATGCAGACGAACCATTCGTCCTAGCCAATGATGTGGCGCAGGTTTTTTATGTGAAAGACATGTCTACCAGGCTGAGAAAAAAAAGATAAGGAAGTGAATGGATCATACGACGAGCCAAAGCGCCACATAGTTCTTTCAGGAAAAAGAAACATCGTGGGAGTGGATGACAAGACAGACATGTCAGAAGATTATGAAAAGTTTGATGAAATTGCTCCATTCACAGTGAATATTGACCCGAGCATCCAGTTAAATGATGAAGATTTTCCCTAGGTACGGCGCAAAGGGACACACGAGAAGAAAAAATTTCACACCCAAATATCTGGGATGTGATCGGCTTCACTATCATCACTTTCTTCTGTGTTTCACACCCAGGAGGGAATGTCTGTAATAGTTAGGGTAGTTAATTATGTGTTTTGGCATTTGAAACACGAAGAAATTTTATGTGCAAACAAATTCTTTTTGATGCATTTACTGATTTTTTTTCCAGCTAAATGACCCTGAAATTGAAAAGCATTTGAAATGAACTCAGAAAAGGTTGAAAGTTGGCATGGTATCATAATTTCATACAAATAGCATGTGCCAAAAAGTAGAGAGGGTTACGGCAAAAACTGGATACACTTCGTGTACAAAATGGACAATCTTTTTCGAAGTATCAGGGTTACCGACGAAAACTGAAATGTTACAAAGGCATTTCATTTTTTAAATAACCTAATCATTACCAAATTGAATATAATGATAAAACATACTAATATTAAACATAAGAAAAAAGAATCACTGAAAAATCTTTTTCTAAAGTTAAGTTATTCATAAACTAGTGATTCACACAAATTTCAAATAATTCAAAATTTAAACTATTCAAATTTGAAAACTACCGGCACTAACAGATCAAAGTTTGTAAATTTTTGTACCTAAAGCAAAAATATTCACAGAGAAACTCTAAATATAGCAAAAAACAACTCAAAAATAAATAAAACAAAAAAAAAGCAAAAAAATTAAGAAAATAAAAAAAGACCGCCTACTGGGCCAAAGCGGTCTGCATACGAGTAGAAACTCAACCTTTTGTTGGGCCAGGATGCAGGCCCGCAAAGGCACAGTAGGACCACATGGCAGCAATGAATTGGTAGGCCTAGTAGGCCTGCTTAGGAGAGGAGCTCGAGAGAGCTACCACACTGGGGCTTATAAACCAGTGCGGGAGCCCTTCGACTAGCGAGGTGGGACTAAACTTGCCGCACCGCACTGTGACAGCGCACCCCCTTTAGTACCGGGTTCTGGCACCAACCGGTACTAAAGGGGGGGCCTTTAGTACCGGTTGGAGCCACCACCCGGTACTAAAGGGGGTGCGCTTCCCCCCGCTTGGCCTGGCCAAAACAGACCTTGAGTACCGGTTGGTGGCTCCAACCGGTACTAAAGGTCCATCCTATATACAACACTTGAAAAAAATTTAGTTTCCTTCTCTGTTCTTTCCTCTGTTTCCTCCCTCCGTCGCGCCGCCCTGCCCCGATCGTCGCCGCCCCCGCCCCTCGTCACTGACCCCGGCCGTCCCCGCCCCTCGTCGCCACCCCCGTCGATGTCGCCGCCCCGGCCGTCCCCGTCCCCGTCGTCCCTGTCGCCGTGCCCCGCCCCGCCCCGTCGTCGCCGCCCCGTCCCGTCGCCCCGGCCGCCCCGCCCCGTCGTCGCCGCCTCGTCCCGTCGCCCCGTCGTCGCCGCCTCGTCCCGTCGCCCCATCGTCGCCGCCCCATCCCGTCGCCCCTTCGTCGCCGCCCCGTCGTCCCTCGCCGGTGAGCTCGCCACGGCCGCCAATGTCCACACACACACACACAGTACTACACACACACACACACACACACACACACACACACACACTACACACATTAGTTTGTTTGTTATAAATTTTTCTATTTTTTAGTTATAGAAATGTTAGAAATTATTCTATTTTTTAGTTATATAAATATTAGAAATGTTAGTTTTATAGAAATGTTATAAATGTTTGTTGTTTTTTAGTTATAGAAATATTTATAGAAATGTTAGCAATTTTTCTGTTTTTTAGTTATATAAATATTAGAATTGTTATGGAAATGTTAGTTATATAATCATGAAATTTTAGAATTAGTTTTAGTTAGATGAATTAGATTAATGTCAAATTGTTAGAATTTGCATATATATAGAATTTTAGTTATCACAATCCATCATTTAAAAAATGTTACTTTTTGCGGGCATATAGTATTTGTTCTCGACGATATGCCCGGCCCGCATCCTCGCCGTCGACCCGTTCGCGACGACGTCATGCTTCAGGGGACCCATGTCCGGGACTGGGCTCCACCGGGCTGGCACTGGGAGGTGCTACCTGGAGGGGCGCGCCGCTTGGTGAGGAACCCGATCTCGGTCCCGTCGTCGACCCTGATCTTCTTTGGTGGCGTTCGCGTGGGCCACATTCGGTGCAGAGGCAGCCGGCCCCGCCGGAGGTGGTGCATCGCCGTGTCAGGGAGGAAGATGAGCACGTCCATCGCTACATGGCTGCTGTGGACGACGTCAGGTTCTCCGCTACTTGGCGGGTTCTTTGGGCAGATGACCGGAGATATGATCCTGTGATGGTTCCTTCTCTTTGGGTGTGCACCGCCCGCGCCCCAGGAACCGCGAGTGGCGCCCTAGATTCTTCTGTAGTACTTGATCTTTATTAGGTACCTAGCCAGTGATGTATTCGATATATAGTATTCGAGATGATGTATTCGAGATTATATATATTAAGACCATGATGTATTCGAGATTATATATTCGAGAGGATGTATTCGAGATTTAGATTTTCCTTATTGATTAATTGCATCCATGCTTTGTAATTTGAATACTAAATTGTTTTGTATTTCTTCTGTATTATTAGTAAAGTAAAAGCTGTGGCGGACAATACTGGCAGAGAGAGAAGAGGAATTGTTCGACATCATACGCAGCCCTCACAGGCTAGATGATCTGAATGAAGCAGATGATGGCTCCTAATATCTTAACAATACCGGAGAGGGTGATGAAAAGATATTCGATCTCGACGACCGGGCTGATGAAGTCATGAACTATGATTATGATTATGACACAGACAATGTTTGTGATGACACAGACAATGCTGATCTTCAAATAACAAACACTACCGGCTAGGTATATTTATATAAGCATGCATCATGGTGATCATCACATGTTTTTTTATTGAAGATATATTAACGAATCAATCTTTCTTCTTTCAGCCCTCCGGATCGAGCAAATCTGCTTCTACAGACAGCAAGACAAAGCGAGGCCCGGGCAGATTGTTGAAGGATGGTGTAAAGTACCACATCGAATCCATCAAACCTAGTGGCAAACCCCTCACGCCTAAGAACATTGCGAACAAGTGGACTCGTCAGTGCGGAGTTCTTGTGAAGGACAAACTCCCGATCTCCATTCAAGAATGGAAAGAGCAAAAGACTAAACGTTGAGGTGTTACTTGGGTCGATGGCAGAGCCAAAGAAGACCTGGTGAAATCTCTGATGGAACATTTCACCCTACTAGATCATTTCATTAAAGCATATGTGGACAAAGTCAAGGCCGCTGCTCTTAAGAAGATGGCAATTGCATTCAACACCCACAAGAAAACTGTATGGGCCAACTACCTCGCTAATGAAAGAAAGACTCCAGATTTCAAGGGAACACTGGAGAAGCAAAGAGAACATTAGGACGATTTCGTGACCTTCAAGGATTCAGAAATATCTAAGGAACGGTCGATGAAAAACAAGGCAAATGCCACAAGAAAGACGCAATTCCATATGCTGGGTCCAGGTGGCTACGCGGTGGCATTGCCTAAGTGGGATAAGTCTGAGCAAGAGATGGAGGATGCAGGGGTCACTCCGGTTACCCGGAACTGGCCCCCCAGGTGCAGAACTTGGTTCTATGCGCATGGGGGGGGGGGGTTGGACCCGAAGACAGGCATGGTTTCGAAGAAGGCAAGTCTAAAAGGAGCCGAACAAAAGATAATTGACGCAATAGAAGAAGCTCGAGCGGGGGTGTTCACACCCAACAGAGAGAACGATGAGCTTACGCGCGCCCTGGGAAATCCTGAACACCCGAGAAGAACACGAGGCATGGGTGTTATTCCCTGGTATGAGGGCTTTTCGGACTGGAATGACGACTACAGGTCCCGTGCAAGAAAGAAGATGGAGGAGGAGAAGAAGAGGAAGCTGGAGGAGGAGCAGAGGAAGCATGACGCAGAACGCCTTCAAGGCCTAGAAGCAAGGCACGCGGACCTGGCACTCAAATTCCAGCAGCAGCAGCAGCAGATCGAGTCACTTAGCCAGGAAAGGGGGTCTCAGCAGCGGCAGCAGCAAGCAGATGATCGTCCAGCATTGGATAGCACCGTCCCATCCATGCCGAGAAGCAGCGTTGGTTCTGCCCCGGGCGACACACTGCTGGATAAATACCCTATGGATGACATCATAGAGAACACTAACTGCGAGCTACACTCCAAAATGAAGAACATATCCATGAAGGTGGCGGACGGCGTTGCTTTTCCAGTTACCCCCGAAGCAACCTACCATTGCATCCCGATTCCAAAGGGCTATGCTCGTGTCATGGTTGATGAAGTGGTGGACCCATATTCGGAGCTAACGCTTGACATTCCTGGAGGTGAAGACGAGCGCACACTCGGAGAGGCCATACATCGTACCATCCTATGGAGAAAGGATTGCACAATCTTTCGAAGTCCACCGACACCGCGTCGTCTGCCGACTCCTCGAAGTCCGCCACCGAGTCAGCAGACTCCCGCTCCTCCAAGTCCACGAACGCGTGAGACGACTCCTCCTCGAAGTCCGCCACCTCCTCCAAGTCCCCGAATGCGTGAGCTGACTCCTCCGGTTTCAAGCCCGGCACAGCGTCATGCCACTTCTCCGGTTGCAAGTCCGGCACCGTGTCAGGCCACACCTCCTGCTTCAAGTCTGGCACATCGTCAGGCCACTTCTCCTGGTCCAACTCCACGTCAGCCGTCTCCGCCGTCTCAGCAATCGCAGAAGAGACATCCCGCAGCTTTGGTGCGTAGCGGTACGAGTCGAGGTAGTTCAGGAAGTACAGGCGAAGGCAAGCGATATAAATATGGTCCAAGCCTCGCTCCTCTTCCTCAGAGGCCTTACGACATGACTAAGGAGCAAAACAAAGCCATAGTGCAAGCCCAAGTGGACGCCCATTTTGGACCGAAACCGGCACCGCCGCCAAAGGAGAAAGTGCCTGAGAAAGTAATTGACCACTTCATTCGTATGGCTAGAGAACCAGCTCCCAATCCTGTTGACTCGGACTATGAGCGCCAAATCAGGAAGGCACATCGAGCACGACTACAGAAGGAAGCGAGCTCAAGCTCGAGCCAACAAGCAGCTGGCAAAAAATGCGGGAAAACCGTTCCCCAGTTGGGAGAACAGGCGGCGCAAGCGATCCCCCCGCTTGTTATGCCAACAACACATGAGAGGAGTAGTACGCGCGCAAAATATTATTGTGGGCAAACCGTTAGCGTTCCCCAGCATGGCGATGTGGTAATAACAAAGGATCATATAATGCAGGCTCAAATGCTCAATATCTCTGTTGGACAACTCCTCTTGATCGAGCCCATGTCTGCGCTTAAAGAATCGGAAATAGCATGACAATATGTCCGGGGCAAACCTTTGGTCCATCCAGACAAGGTCAAGGACCTCCCAACGAGAATTTATCAATTGCATCAATGGTACATGAACATTACCAAGATTTCCAATCGAGAGTCCCTCATGGTGAATGTCAAGCATGAGCATTATTACCATGAGAAAGCTCTGGCCATTGAGTATCCAGAACTATTTCAGTTATTTAATCAAGACGCACTCGACAAGTCTATCGTCAGTTGCTATTGTCTGTAAGTGATTTCTTTCTGTAATTTAAGTCTCAAGCTAGTTATATAGTGATAATTTTGATCAATCATTACATGTAATTATCCTCACTATATTCTTTTTCTGTGGTATTATATGCAGGATGAAGATGTATGAAATAAAAAAAGCTGGACGCTATGGCGTTGAGTTCATTGACCCAAATACCATTAATCAGGACATATGGCAGATTGAATATTGTCGAGATGATGTAGAAGAAAGCATGCTAGAGTTCTTGAAGCGCCTCAATACCAACGAAGATATACTAGTTCCTTACAACTTCCCATGAGTCATACTGTCTTGCACTACAAATTCTGTTTTTGCTTACTAGCTAGCTAGATGTTAATAATTAAGTGTATACAGTTTACGGTAGTTGATTAATTTTATGCACATGCCCGCTTAATTAAGACATGCAAACGTGTGCGTATGCAGTTGGCACTGGGTCTTGTTAGACATTAAAGTTGAGGAAGGAAAAGTTAAATTACTGGACTCACTAACTAAAGAAGATACAGACTACACCATCGTGAAGGGGATAGTCAACAGGTAATTTCAATCATCATTAACTATTAATTAGTTCCTCATATGAACTATTTAGTAACCCCTTTATTAATTTAATTTGCCGGCGGGCAGGGCATGGGCAAAGTTCATCAAGGTGACTCCAGGAACGTGGCCAAAAAAGTTGTTTTGGCATCAGCCCAAGGTAAGTAATTAAGTAGTACTAGCTAGCTACCATCTCTTTAATTCTTGTTTCAATATCATTAATTAATTATTATGCTTGATTAATCATTATCTGAATCAATTCCATTCTCGTAAAGGCCCTGAGGCAGGCAAAAGGGAATAATCTGTGTGCATACTATGTTTGCGAGAACATTCACATGATGACATGCGAAAGGAGCAGATCTGATAGACAAGACTGAGTACGTTTTTGTCAGAACACTATTCACACCATTATCGATATCTAGTCACACAACTAACACACATGCATATTGATCTCCTTCTTAACAGTTCAGATCGGTGCGGGATAAGCTCCTACCATCGGACCACATACAAGCACTTCAAGAGGAAATAGCCGGATTTTTGCTCGACCAGGTCATAGATCCGAAAGGAGAATACTATTACCCGCTACCGCCCCCATGAACCACTTGTCATCATGCTCCGAAGGCACCAAGGCAACATGTAATAGAAATTGTATATGTATATACATGTGTATATGTGTGAATAGTTAATGGTGTTGGCTAGCTGTGAGACATTCGATGATATTATATATATATATATATATATATATATGCGGTTCTACGTACGAGAAAATCTATTTAATATATATGCATAACGTGTACAATTTGTAGTATCGTGAAATACCAGCAAACAAAAAGAATTAAATGGAAAATAAAGCCAAATTGAAAACACAAAATTAAAGCAAAAATTAAAAAAACACACCCAAACATTTAGTACCGGTTGGTGTTACCAACCGGTACTAATATCCTACACGCACACGGGCCTGACTCGTGCCACGTGTTTGCACTTTAGCGCCGGTTCGTGACGAACCGGTACTAAAGGGGGGGGGCTTTAGTCCCCACTCTTTAGTGCCGGTTCGCCAACCGGCACTAAAGGCCGTCACGAACCGACACTAAAGCCCGGTTCTGCACTAGTGAGATTTTGGATGAACTGGAAAGAGGAAGAAAATTAAGGTGCATCTGCCTTCAAACTTTGGCCAACAATAACATGGTATTTAACACAAGGCTCACGACCTAAATTGTGGCTTAATTATCAGTTTTCTTAATTAAGCTTACATGTTTGCTAGTAGATAAAATAAGAAAAACTGTACACAACATATATGCCAATAAAGTATCCTATTTTCTTTTAATATATATAAAGATTATTTAATATAATTTTATGATATCGAGCAATCGAGCTAAATTTGAGTGAGGCAATGTTGTCTCAAGATCAACTCATTTCTCCATCGACCTACATAAAGTGCTCATACTCTGCTCATTTATTTTCGAGTCGATTTTGGGTCAATCCAATATATGAGTTGATCTCGAGCAACTCACGAGCCTCAAACTTTTCTTGCATCCCTAATCAATGGTGCTTTCCACAAGTGCGAGGACCAAGCTAGGGTGGGCAATCAAAAAAGATCTCGATATGCTAAGCTACAGGAGAAAAGCCTCGAGAGGCCCAGGTGCCACAAAACCAAATCCAGAGAACCCGAGATCATAGGGGAGAGATCTTCTGTGGCTCATCCCAAACAGAGAACCTGACATCATAGGTGTTCCATTTCCCATTGCGGACAAGTGAGGATACTAAGAGCATTGATCGAAAAATATGGAAAGAGCACGTGAATTCGGTGCTAAGAGAGCCCCTTCCAAGCCACATGTCTAGCCAAAAGAGGGTACCCTCTCCATCACTTATGGAGACGATGGTGCCTAGTGATACGTCTCCAATGTATCTATAATTTTTTATTGTTCCATCCTATTATATTATCATTCTTGGATGTTTTACAATCATTTTATGATTATTTTATATCATTTTTGGTACTAACCTATTGACATAGTGCCAAGTGCCAGTTGCTGTTTTCTGCTTGTTTTTTACATCGCGGGAAATCAATACCAAACGGAGTCCAAACGTAGCCAAAATTTTTGTGGATTTTTTTGGACCAGAAGACACAAGATGGGCCGAAGAAGTACCAGAGGGGTACCCCGAGGGGGGCACCACCCATCAGGGCGCACCCAGGTGGGTTATGGCCACCTCGGTGGTCTCCCGCACCGCCTCTTTGCTCTATAAATACCCCAATATTCCAGAAACCCTAGGGGAGTCGACGAAAATCCATTTCAGCCGCCGCAAGTTTCACAAACACCAGAGCCAATCTAAACACCATCACTGAGGGGTTCATCATCCTCATTGGTGCCTCTTCGATGATGCGTGAATAGTTCATTATAGACCTACGGAACCGTAGTTAGTAGCTAGATGGCTTCCTCTCTCTCTCTTGATTCTCAATACAATGGTCTCTAGGAGATCCATATGATGTAAGTCTTTTTGCTGGGTGTTTGTTGGGATCCGATGAACTTTGAGTTTATAATCAGATCTATGTTTTTATCCATGAAAGTTATTTGGGTCTTCTTTGATCTGTTATATGCATGATTGCTTGTAACCTCATATTTCTTCTCGAATATTTGGGTTTTATTTGGCCAACTTGATCTATTTATCTTGCAATGGGAAGAGGTGCTTTGTAATGGGTTCGATCTTACAATGCTTGATCCCAGTGACAGAAGGGGAACCGACACGTACGTATCGTTGCTATTAAGGATAACAAGATGTGGTATATTTCTACATAACTAGATCTTTTCTACATCATGTCATCATTCTTATTACATTATTCCGTTTTTCCATGAACTTAATACACTAGATGCATGCTGGATAGCGGTCGATGTGTGGAGTAATAGTATTAGATTCAAGCATGAGTCGGTCTACTAATCTTGGATATAATGACTATATAATGATCATTGCCTGGATATTGTCATGATTATTTGAAGTTCTATCAATTTCCCAACAGTAATTAGTTTTCCCACCGTTTACTATTTTTCTCGAGAGAAGCCAATAGTGAAACCTACGGCCCCTGGGTCATATATTTGCCTTCGTGATCTATTTTCCTTTGCTTTTATTTTCAGATCTATTAAACCAAAAGAATACAAAAATACTTTGCTGCACTTTATTTTATTTACGATCTATTTATTCAATCTATTACAACTTTCTCCCGTCCACTCGCCAATTTCTGGCGTCGTTACTCGAAAGGGATTGACAACCCCTTGAACACGCCAGGTTCCGGGTATTTGTTATTTGTGTGTAGGAGCTGTTTATGTTGTGTTGCGTGGTTCTCCTACTGGTTAAATAACATTGGTCGAATCATTGAGGGAAATACCTACCGTCACTGTGGCTCATCATCCCTTTCTCTATAGGGAAATACCGACGTAGTTCTAGCAGACATCACCCAAGCGGATATGATTCTTAATCATATAACGCGTTGATGTCCTCGACACATTAGACTTCCTCTCATACACGTTCTCAAACGAGAAATAAGACACCAAGTCCGCATTTAAAGTAATTCCACATGTATAGCACACGATACATGTTCACATGTACAACAACGTGTCTGATCCTCTAGTCGTGGGCATGGGAGGTATCATGAAATGGGAAGCAACACATAAATGGCCATAAATACGTAGTTGACATGATATTGGCACGACACAATCAACAGTTGATACTCGTCAGACCGAGCCTGTTAAGGGGTTAAGCCACGAAGATGTTGTAGAGAATACTGTTGTGCATGCAGCCATATTTCACATGAAACCCGACCGGGTTCAACCACCAAATACCATGTGGCATAACACTCAACTGTGAAGGTTTAAAGCAAATGGGTAATAGATGCCACTCAAATCTCTCATGGTTGTTGGATCACTGTTGGTAGGGTACTATTGATAACAAAACTTTGCCATATGGACTCAGCAAAGACATCGTGACATGTCTTGCCACTTTATATATACTTCTCAAGCTCAGTTCCTCTTCTCATCAAAGACAATGCGACTCGGCAAGAAGTTCCTGTTATGTGTGCATCGATATGTCCTTGTTTCAACTAAGCATTTTCTCATATATCTACTTCATTCACATGGTCATTATTTGATTACACCTACATAGGTATGGAAGGCATTGGGAAGCTCAAAACACGACCCACGAGAAACACAAGCCACTAATGAGATTTGGAACGCCATTAATCCCCTTGGACCTCCATGTTCGAAGAGAAACTTCAGTAGCAACACAAGGAGTTGTACTAGAGCATAGGTACTTGCATGTTACATGGTGGCAAGACCAATTAACATAAAAAAATGCACGCCTAAATCACAGCCACAAGCTTCGGCCATAGGTCTATCAATCCACCAGGAGCAGTGACATCAAGGTAATTTCCATGTCATGCAGCTCAATCTCATGCTCTTACTGGTGCAAATCTGACCCAATCTCCTGTTCATTGTGTCCCTAATAAATATGGTATCACTGTTGTTCCTAATAATAATAATTTATCTCACAAAGAGTTATTACATGTGGTAATTGATTTTAAATATTAAATAAAGCTACTAGAAAATATTATTATCCAATACCTCTCATTGATCAAATATTAGAAAGACTATCTAAACATGCACATTTTTTGCTTCCTCGATGTTCAGATTTTCCTCAAATACCTGTATCGCAAGAAGATCAAGGAAAAACTACTTTTACTTGTCCTTATAGAACTTTTGCTTATAGACATATTGCCTTTTGATTTATATAATGTACTTACTACTTTTCAAAGATGTATGACTAGCATATTCTTTGACTGCTCTAAGAAAATTGTTGAGTTCTTCATGGATAATTTTTTTAATTTACGAAACTTCATTTGATGACTTTTTAAGCAATCTTGATAGAGTTTCGCAGAGAGGTGAAAAAACCAATCTCGTCTTGAATTGAGAGAAGTGTCATTTTATGGTGTATGAAGGTATAGTCCTTGGTCATAAATTTTTCGAAAGATACATCGAAGTAGACAAAGCTAAAGTTAATGGAATTGAGAAAATATCGCGTCTTAGAGATGTCAAAGGTATAAAAAAATTTCTTGGTCATGCAGGTTTCTACAGAATGTTTATTAAGGACTTGTTCAAAAAATTTAGGCCTCTTACAAATCCTTTACAAAAATATGTTCTATTTTTTTGATGATTGCTTAGAAGACCTTGAAATATTTAAGGAAGCTTTGATAACTGCATCTATTGTTCAAACACCTGATTGAAATTTATCCTTTGAAATTATGTGTGATGCTAGTGATTATGCTATTGATGTTGTGGAAGGTAGAAAAAATTAAAAAGATATGACTATGAGTATACACATAGTCACTAGCATCTGAATATTTTTATAGTACACATAGTCATCCGGTATACTAGTGTATGAAGTTTCACGAAGAAATCATACCCATGGTAATTTGGGTAAAAATGACAAAATCGAAGCTATATTAAAGGACAATGTTTGATGAATAGCATGGTCCTAATTGTATTTTCTTCACTAAGACTACTATGAATGTCAATACATCATGAAATTTCATACATGAGTAGAATGGTCAACTAAGTTTCATAACCTGGAATATCAAAAATAAATAAAATTTTAAAGTATTTTTTTAAAATTTACTATTCATATTGATGTGTATCGAACTATGTTTACCTTTGTATTTTCGCACCTATTCTTCATATGTACTGTGAGGATAATATTTAAGGGGCCCCAGATCTCTAATTGTAAAGCCAATGTTTTTGTGCATGCATCACACAGATTTAAATCAAAGAGGCCACCGGTTAGTAGGTACGCGGCCATGAAGAGAGAGATAAAACCAAGCGTGAGCAGTGATACGCAAAATCAATCATTGATTGCCCAACGAACGTCCAATTAATAGTTTCATCTTCAGAGATCGTACAGTCCGTGAAGACAGCCGTGACGTAATCAATCGGGAACACTCAAACAGAGCACATCTGTACGTACACTAGTGGTTGGGGCGTCACCAGATAGCGCCACTTGAGAAGAAGTTTTACGCACGTTTTCAATTAGAAAAATACACGTAGTCCTCATCCATCTAGGAAAATATTTAAAAAAAATCCTCATCTCCATCTAAAAAAGAACTAAAAAGAATAAAAATCACCAACGCAGGCTACCAGTGAGCGCCAGTTTGTGTAGCCCTTCATTTAAAAAAAATATGTGGGGTCATCACTTTCATCTAAATAAAACATTTAAAGAAAATTCTCACCTCCATCTAAAAATAATATTCAAAAACTTTTTCACCGTGGCCAACCAGCTTGCGTCACGTGGCATAGCTGGTTGACCGCTCTTCACGCGTAGCTTAATGGTTTTAATAATGACAACCTGCCAATGCTCAATAGATGGATGCACGAACTCACGTTAAGGAGAGTCATATTTTGGCTGCCCTTGCATGGTTAGGGCATCTCCAACGTGATTCTAAAACCGTCCGCATTCGTCCAGCCCGTGCTATTCGGACCGCGGAAGGCGTCTAATGCGGTGCGGTCCGGACATACTTTCTCCCTCAAAGCGAAGACAAACGTGGGGGCCTTTGCATGAGTCCGGACCGCTACCCTGCCCTCTACCAACCCCCTGACCCACCCAAAACCCCTCTCCCTCCTACACGCGCTTCCCGTCCGAAACGGTCAGCGCCACTTCAGAGCGTCACTACGGCATTCATGCCTAGCCAGAACAGACGCGACCGCTCACAGGCGCTAGCATTGAAGCGGCGAACCGACCGAGAGAGCGCCACCCGCGCCGAGCGCTCACAAGCCAGCGGGTGGTAGAGGTGGCGGCTGCCTACAAAGAGTGCAACAAGGCGAGTGAGGCAGTGTTTGATGAGACCAACAAAGAGGAGGATGACATCCCCGAGGCCGTGCCCCGCCGCGACGACCACAAAGCTCAGCATTAGCGGTCAATTATCTGCTTGGCAACGACGGGGAGGAGGACAACTTCACTTCATGGGTCTCCAGAGGCGCAGGTTACGAAGGCCGAGCTGGAGAGCGCCGATGTGGAGCTGGGGAAGGAGATGCTTCAGTTCTCGGGACTCATGGCCGGACACGGGGAACGGGCGCCAGCGACCATTTATATTAGATATTAATTATACCTCCAGGGCCAGACTAGCACCGCATAGCTGATGTAAATATAATGAAATTCGCCATGTTTATATGAAATCCGTTGTATTTATATGAAATTGAGCCGTGTTTGAACGGATTTTGCATGTTTAGTTTGAATTGTTGGCCGGATGTATGCGGGCAGCGTCGGATGGCGGTCTCCCATATCTGTGTTTGTGGACTGGTCCCCCTGTCCACCGACGGATGCAAGAGAAAATTTGCGGGTCGCTAGAGATGCCCTTAGCCCGTTATATAATAGATAATTAAAGTGTCCTTTGGATCATAGGATTTAGGTACCCAAATTTCTATGCAGTGTATTTACATGCGTCCAATTCTACACTGAAATTCCTGCTAAAGTTTATATGAAGCACACGTTTATGCATTTTTTTTCTTGGGTGTACTGCTGAATTAGTGAACCACTACCTGAACTGCATGGGCTTGCTCTCTATGTCCAATTCACATCAGTCGTGGTACAAAAAAAAATGATTGAGATTTCTCTGCATGATAGGATGCTCAAATTTAATGCGATCATTATAGGCGAGTACCAGGCTAAAACGACGTGGCATGGGCCATAAAAACGAAACCAATATTAGTTTATTATATGTCTGTCACCCGGATTGGGACTGTCTCAGCTTTGTCGCGCCACTATCTTTTCAGTTATATACTCCCCTTCCCGTTCCTTTCTAATGCCTGTTTTGTAAGCAACATCTCCTAATTTAGAGTCAACATGGTCTTCCTCTCGTGTGGCCTTAATTCACAAGTTAGTTCCTGTCTTGCTTAGGGATGGAAGGTAGCGGGAACTTGTCAAAAACAGTCGTGCATCCAGCAACACCAACAATGCATGCAGGTCTAAAAACTACTCCCTCCGTTCCTAAATATAAGTCTTTGTAAAGACTTATATTTAGGAACGGAGGGAGTAACTCTCATTACCAAAACCTAGGGATCGGCCATCATCGATCACACTTGTAATGTAGTCTTACTTGGTGGTACTCCGTCGGTTAAGATGAAAAAGTTTTAGCATGACATTTGTCTTAGTCGAGTACTCGTCTTAGAATATCACCTTGATACACATCCACAGAAAGGGGAGCATAGAAAGTAGCTAGGAAATACTACAATCTAGAGATTGAAGATCATTCTGATTAATTATTTCAGAAATTAAAGAGATGTTACTTGGAGTTAGCAGAAAGTACACAATGTTAAGATGTTACTTGGAGTTGGCAGAAAGTAAAGAATGTTCCCTATTCGGCAATAACTGAGATGTTCATCGTCCTCACTTGAAAAATATGGATTCTGAAGCTTTCATGAGTAATTAGTTCCGTGTCACAAAACATTACAGTGACTGCAATATTAACCATATCAATATGGACACTTAGCTGCAGAGATTAAAGCTCTTATGGTTGATAGAGAGTTTGTCCCACTTAAAGTTAGTAAAGATCAGAATAGTGTAGCACATCAGCTGGCTCATTATAGCCGTACCAATGCTTGTATTGTGGTATGGTTGAACTCGAGGCCTCCGTTCTGTGAGGACTTGTTATCTTGAGATTGTAACCCGATCATAATGAAATAAAACTCTCTTTAACCTCGCAAAAAAAGTTTAGTACAATCGCAGGTTAAAACAGTGTACACTCGAAACAGCTAACCTCAGAAAACTATTCCTGCTCCAAGTTGAAACTGCAATGGTTACTGTAAAAGCAATAATCACTAGCCTCCATTTGGCAGCTGCAGTGATGCGGGTTGCATCGATGTTTGCAGGTCAGAGAGATGACAGTGACATCGTGCTGGGGTACAAGTACATGAGTTTACAGCAGCAAGACCTTTAAATAGTTCTTGAGGGATGGTGGATATTTTGGTATGATAATGAGAATACACACAAGAGTTGTGCATGGAAAAAGCGAGCACATCCGTACTAGACCGCTCCAAAAATTCCTTCCATGGCAGATACCCACAGAAGTGTAGTGACGGCTAAACGAAGCTTTCTCCACAAAAAAATGAAAAAAATAAATCTAATTCACTTTATTTAGTTCGAGAATGAAACAATCTTTCTTTTGTCTAATATATGATAGCATCAAAGTTACCACAACAAAGCAATGCCACTTGTGAAAGAGGAACAACAGTACATATTTGCATCAGGAGCTTCATTTGATTTCGGTTTTGATAAAACACTCATCTTTTGTTGCGTATGAAATCATTCCCAGGTTCATTGAGGATGCAGTTACTGAAGTTGTTCATATATCCATATCGGCAACACATTGTAGAGATAGAGAGGATATTTTACATTTCATCCTAATTTATGTTTTATTATTCGGAAATAGTAACTGGCAAGGTGAAGTCTTGTTTTTCTTTATTTTTTCAAAAATGCATAACACACAAGGGGGTAGATTCGAAATTGCTACCTCTCCTTGTTAGAAGGGAGAGAGGGGGATTGGTGGAATAGTTCGTTGTATTGCTTGAGCCTCGTGGGCATATATATAGGAGTACATGATCATCTTGGAGTACAAGGCAAGGTAGAATAATATCCTACGCTATCCTAGCTTTCCTATACAATCACGTTACTCAACATCCCCCCGCAGTCACAACGGTAGCGACGCATACGGTGAGACTGGAGAAGAATCCGAAGGCAAGCTAATGGACACCCCCCCACAGTCGTAACGGTCGATGCATCGCGTTATCGTGGCTGGAGTGAAAACCGACGAGGTTGCTCAAGCAGGCGGTAGCCCTTTGTGCCGTTTGTCGATGTAGCCGAGAGCGTGTGTGGTGGAGCTGTGGTCGAGGTAGCCGTGCGAACAATGCCGTGGTCGATGTCGAGTCGGGGTGGCCGGTGTCGAGGAAGTTGCCGTGGAGCTGTGAGCGCAAGGGGGCGCCGAGTTAGCATGGGCGCAGTGGTGTCGAAATAGTGGTGCGCCAGAGAGGAGATGTTGTTGACGACGCGTCGCGGCAGGTTTGCCAAGCCCGAGGACACATCGTAGATGAAGGCACGCACCGGTGTTGCCAGCATCGGGCATGCGTAGACGGACAAAGACGAAGTTGACGAAGCGCCGCACCAGGCTTGCAAGGCCCGCGGACACGTCGTGGACGAAGGCACGCGGCGGTGTTGCCAGCACCAGGCATGCGGAGACTAGGACCTGCACGAGCTGTATGCCATGTTGAAGAAGTCGGAGGGCCAGCAGAGAAGAACTCGATGACGGTTGCGGCGTCCATCGGCACGGGGCCAATGTCACCAACGGTGGTCGGAGTAGACGAAGTGGTCGGGGTAGATGACGGCGACGCTGACGACGAACTGGTGCTGGATGAAGACAAAGGAGGTGGAGGGACAGCTGCGGCGGCTACGGGGTAGCGGCGGTGGCGGCCAAAGAAAAGCGGCATCGGCGGCCTGACGGCGGCGGCGGCGGCGTGATTAGGAGCGCGGCGGCGGTGCTCGAAGTAGGCGGAAAACCCTGACAACGTGACGAAGACCGGCGCGGACGATGGCGTTCCCGCCCCAAGGGAGACGGCGCGGCGCATACCATGGGAGGTCATCGCGCAGTGACGGCGGAGTGGACCGCGGGCCGCGGCGCTACGGCCCGAAGGGGCGACGCAGCGGCGGCGGGCAGGTCGGGGGCGACGGCGGTAAGACCTCGGGGCGGCTGCGGAGACCACGGGCCACGGCGCGACAGCCCGAAGGGGCGGCGCGGCAGACGAGTGTGGGTCGGTGCAACCGCGGGGACGGCCTCGGGACGGCTGCGTGGACCGCGTGCCACGCTCGCTACGGCCCGATGGGGCGACGTAGCGGCGGCGCGAGGGTCGGTGCGGCCACGGGGACGACCAGGAGCGGACGACCTCAAGGCGGCGGTGGACCACGGGCCTCAGCACTACGGCCCGAAGGGGCGACGCAGCGGTGGCGCGGGTCGGTGCAGCCAGAAAAAGAACCACGGGGCGGCGACGCTATGGCCCGACGGGGTGACGCAGCGGCAGCCCGTTGCTCGATCGGTGGAGGGACGCGCTGAACTCGGGGACGATCTTCACGGGACCTGCGGAGGCGCGCGCAACCGACGGGCCAGGTCGGTCGCACGGCGTAGATGAGGCGGATCGCGGCGGCGGGCGGGTGATCAATCCGATCGCGCGCGAGGTCGGGGACGCCGCTCGGTGGAGACGGGATGGCGGCGGTGTCCGAGACGAAGCCGGCGACGGCGGGCGGCAGGGCGGCTATGATTGGCCGCCGCATGGCGCGAGGCCGCCGGGTCGGGTGATGCAAGAGTCCCGGTCGAAGCAGGGCGGTGATGGCCGGCGTAGATCGACGGGCGGGCCGGCGCGCGAACGGCGGTGGCGAAGGGCCGCCTCGGCGCGCGTGGCCGCCAGATCGGAGGAGAGGCCGGCTGGTCACACCGGGGTCAGAGTAGAGGCGCTCGGGGTCGACGGCGGCGCTGGGCGACGCAAACCGATCAAGAATAGATTGGAAAACCAAAAAGAAACCGCGCGATCAAGATGACCGGCGGGAGAGAGAAAACCCCGGAGCAAGGCTCGGGGAAAAGACTCTCTAGGGAAGCCGGTCAACACGACCAGCGGACGAACCCTAGGTACGGGTGGCACGGCCCCCGGCGGCGGTCATGGAGGCCGACCGCCCCGGGGGCGGCGCGCAGGTGCGGAAGCGGCGGCGGCTAGGGTTTAGGATCGACTTGCGATTGATACCATGTTAGAAGGGAGAGAGGAAGATTGGTGGAATAGTTTGTTGTATTGCTTGATCCTCGTGGGCATATATATAGGAGTACATGATCATCTTGGAGTATAAGGCAAGATAGAATAATATCCTACGCTATCCTAGCTTTCCTATACAATCACGTTACTCAACACTCCTGTCGACATGGAACTCCTACCACTGGGCTAGAGAGCGAGCTTGTGAACATTTGTGTTAAAACATGTATTATATATAGCATGACATTCTTTATGGTTTTCTGTTTTTAAGTCATCCTGAAAAATCATTATTTTTTTAGTTCTCACGGGGCAGTTTTATTATAAGAGGATGGTAGTTATTATTTTGTAATGACATGGCAGTTTTATTAATAAGAGCATGACATTTTATTAATAATAGGGTTGCATTTTTATTACTAAGAGATGACATTTTTTTTTATAATTAAGAGATTGCATTTTGTATGAAGACATGGTTTTTTTGTTTATTGATGGCAGTTTTTATTATTAAGAGATGGCATTTGCGTTGATCGAAGGCATTTTTTGTTTATGAAAAGATGATTTTTTTTTGTTATTAAGAGTTCACATTTTTTATGAAGAGATGCCTTTTTTGTTTATTAGTGGCTTTTTATTATTAAGAGACGGCATTTTATATGAAGAGATGGCATTTTTTATCATGGCATTTCTAAGAGATTGCATTCTTTCTCAAAAATTAACAGAGCCAACGATTTTTCTCTGTGTTTTACTAACATGGCTTTTTAATGAATTTTTCCACAGTGGACCAAATAAAGCAAATAATATTTTTCGTGGCAATTTATTAAGTTAAGAGGGCATTTTTGTAAAGTAGCATGGTATTTTTTATAAAGTACTAAACTGGGCTTTTTGGCCAATGGGGGTCGCCCTGGCCCTCTCCCCTCTCCTTATTATTTCATTGGCAAAAAATGTTATATTATTTTGATATGTATTTTTCTATTAGAATCAATTTTATTGCACATATTATTAGTAAAACCATGCATCCACGGATATACAGGCAATGTTACTCTACCATCATACTTTGCTACCGTAATCATGTTTCGGTTCATGATAATAACATCAAGAAAAGTCATACAATTATCCCCGAGCTGCAGATCAACAGTACAAAAGTTATGTATCAAGAGAACAAAAAAAAAGTCAATAATGAGTTTGTTTTAATTTTGGTTTTGACACCACACTACACTTCTCTTGTGGCATATGACATCATTCCAAGGTTCAATGATGGTAGCTGAGGACGTGGTTGCCTTTCCCCGTATATTCATACCGAGTTCCTCCTAGCTAGCATTGTTGGTTCATGACTCAGGCCCCATAGACTGCAGGATAGCTTATCATTTGCTTCTCAGTGCTTGATTACTTGTAGGCAGGGAAGGCATCAGGACGTTTTTAACAAGATTGGAGAGGAGTGAGTCGACTGGTGGTGGAAGTTGGGGTTTGCATTTCTCATGCATATGAAACGTTGGAGTGCCAAGACATATCTAGCAATGTTTCGTTGCAGGAAGAAGATAAAAATGCGGAGCCTCACCAATGATAAGCTCATTGGCCAGCTTCTAAGGCCTCTCCAGCAAGAGACTAGCGCCATGACCTCCAAGATTCTATGTCCATGGAAGAAAACAGCGAATCGTAGAAGCGTTGAGTGACCTCCTTTCAGATGTACTTGCAGCCTGATTTGGGGCAACCATTTTAAACATAATGTTATATACTCCATTCTCCATCATTTCAAATCTCACTTTTAGCACGGGTTCAAACATTATGCTTAATTTTGTGGCACATCAATTAGACTAGGTATACTGAAAATTTTCTTGCCACTTATCTGTGACTGACTGACTGAGCGGTGATTGAAACAAGGTTATTTGTAACACCTAGCTTGTTGCGCAAAGACGGAAGTCGCAGCACCAGCTAGATTATTTTAGTTTGTGCGTAACTACTGAAACATTTAACGGTTGGACTTCTGCTTGATCGTCCCTTTTGAGTTATTGTCATCTCGCTTATTTGTTCAATGATGGTAGCTGAGGACCAGGTTCCTTTACCAATATATATTCATACTGAGTTGCTCCTAGCTAGCATTGTGTGTCGACTACTAAGCCCCAAAGTAACATGATAGCTTATCATTTGCTTCTTAGTTGTTGATTACTTGTAGACATGGAAAGTATTAGGATGTTTTCGACCAGACTGGAGAGGAGTGAGTCGACCGACCGTGGAAGTACGAATTTGCATTTCTCATGCATATGAAACGTTTGTGCCAAGACGTCTCTTTAGCAATGCCTTGTTGCAGAAACAACATCAATACATAACCTCAGCAATATTGAGCTCATTGGGCAGCTTGTAAGGTCCCGCTTGGCAACAGACAAGCGCAACGAGAAAATCCTGAACCGCAAAGGCGTTCGGTGGCCTCCTTCCGGCTCCCATTCTGTAGGTATATGATTGCAACTGATTAGGGGCGATTTTATTTTTGTTTTTTTTAATCAAGGGCAATCCTTTGAAACATAATGCTATATACTCCTGGCCCTTCCGGATCCTTTCGAGTTTAAAACGTACTCCCTCTGTCCCAAAATAAGTGTCTCAACTTTGTATTAGCTTTAGTACAAAATTGTACGAAGCTTGAGACAGTTATTCTGAGACGGAGGGAGTAGTATGCAAACTAGAACAATGACCATGTATTGCAATGAGATATAAATAATACAGTACACTAGCTCATGATTTATCTATCTATATTAGTGTGATTGTGTAATTAATGTTTATCAAATCCTACCCATGATGACGTAAATATATATATATATACACGCACACACGATGGTGCTAAACTAAGCGAGCGCGCAAAGTTCTTATTCTACGCACCAGTCGCTAATCACCCTCATACCACGCGACCAAACCAATGCAGTCCCGCACCGCTAATTGTGTGATGGTAAAACGAAGTAGAAAATATAGTAAGTTATTTAATTTCGGTTACCAGTCCGCTCGCCTCACCTCCGTCCCGTGGCTTTGGACCAACGAGCTAATCATGACGGTAAAACCGCATGCATGATAAAGTAATGGAATTATATTGGTTACTGCTAGTCACGCACAACACTCTGCTTTGCAAAGCAGTCGGTCTTCTAATCCCGGTAAAATTTGCAGCAGATATAGTAATTGAGTTCAATCTATTACGATGTACCACATGCACAACTCTCCATCTCACAAACCAGCCATTCTTCTACCAAAACACTAACGCCCACACGTGTAGGCCTTAGCCATCTCAACCACACGCCTCCACCGCCGTCTAGCAGTCTCTACACGAATCTTGGCATGTTTTGGCTGATTTTGTGTGCCACGTAGGACAAGGCGCGTGTGTGGTGTGTGTGACATAGTTCGCCCACACACCGGTTGCCTCCCCGCGGTCAGCGGTTGCCACTCAGGGGCGTGCGATGGAACTGCTCTGCGCCCGCACGCCACGCCCGACCGTGGTTGCCGTCAAACATGTCGCGCACTTCGCCCCCTCTCCCCTCACGGTTCCATTTACTCCTCCACTCAGTTACTCGCACAACCCACCCCGCTGTTCAGTCGATTGGAGGAGAAGGCAACTGCTGAGGCAGAAGAGTCGACGGCATCCGCGGCCGTCGGTGGGACTCGCCGGACCGGAGCGTCTTCGCCGGAGTGCCAGCAGATTGAAGGTAATGCTTCCTCCCACGCTCAAAATCCTTGCCTGCATTTCTCCCCTCCCCTCCGTGGTCGATGCTTCGCTCGAGATTCATTGAGATTCAGACGGGTTCGCGATGCGCCAGCGTTCCCGCCGCCGGCGGAGTCTTGCGCTTGCCGTTTTCGGTGGCATTGAGCAGTTTCGTCGCCGCCATGGTGGCGGTCACTCCGGTGTGGTTCGGCCTGTCCGGAGCCACATCCTGGTTGTGCCTTGGGATTGGGCCGTCGTTTTTCTGTACGATAGTTGCTCGTTGCCTCGAAATGCTATTTGCGATCAGTGCAGGGAGAATTTGTTGATGAATTTTAAGTTATGATAGTTGCCATTGAACCCTAGATCTAGGTAGTTGTTTCTCAAAGTGCAGTATGAATGCAAACATGGTAATTTCAGTAACTATCTGCACCGTATGGCAACTAATTTCCTGATTGACTGTGATATTTGCCACAAATATGTTTTTCATGTGGCAACTAATTTCGTGCACATGCTATGGCTGTTGCCACGCTGTAGACATGATAAAGTATAGTAAATAGGTAGTCATGGCAGTTTCAGCAACTAAGTGCACTGGATGGCAACTAATTTCCACATCAACTGTGTCAGTTGCCACATATATGCTTTCCATGTGGCAAGTATTTTTGTGAACACAGACAGGATAATGTGGCAAATTCACTGTACTATAGATCCAAATTTGTGTTTTGCCACGCTGACTTGTGGCAACTGACAGGATAATGTGGCATGGTTAAGTGTAGTAAATAGGTAGTCATGGCAGTTTCAGCAACTATGTCCACTGGATGGCAACTAATTTCCACATCAACTGTATCAGTTGCCACACATATGCTTTTCATGTGGCAAGTATTTCTGTGAACACAGTATGGCTGTTGCCATGTTGTAGGCAGGATAATGTGGCAAATTCACTGTACTGCAGACCCAAATTTGTGTTGTGCCACGCTGACTTGTGGCAACTGACAGGATAATGTGGCATGGTAAAGTGTAGTAAATAGGTAGTCATGACAGTTTCAGCAACTATGTGCACTGGATGGCAACTAATTTCCACATCAACTGTGTCAGTTGCCACATATATGCTTTCCATGTGGCAAGTATTTCTGTGAACACAATATGGCTGTTGCCATGTTGTAGGCAGGATAATGTGGCAAATTCACTGTACTACAGACCCAAATTTGTGTTTTGCCACGCTGACTTGTGATATCTGAACATATTTGGCCGTACTAAATGGCAACTCATTTTTAATATGAGGTCAGTGTGTGCATTGCAAGTAGAGGTTGTTCAGTAGATGTTTTCAACGCTTTTTTTGAATTTGTGTTGCATTTTAACATGACAATTTCAACATAACACATTTTGACTTTGAACACATGGTAACTCATTTTTGTATGAGGATAGGGTGTGAGTTGCCACATTTTATGTTTGTGTAGTGGAAGATTTGTGCCTTTCTTTCGTAATATCTTGTGCTAACATGGCAACTTCAACATTTTGTTTTAAGTGCATTACGATCTGTACATTTTTTAAACGAAGCCAATGTGTTTAATTGCCACATTTATGTTTTTGACAATCATAGGGGTGCATGTGTGTTCATATGATATTTGCCTTCACTATTTGCCATTTCAATTGAGCCCATGTGGCGAGCACATTCTGTTAGGTGGCAACTGCTTACTTCATACATTTCATTTCCACCCTGACAATTTGGTTTGTTCTTACCCAGCAGAATGGCTCGCGGCGATCATCAAAACAATGATGATGATTTCATGGATGTACCGTAGCAGACTCGGGCAACTGGACGGAGAAAAGATGGCGATGAGGTAACTGTCCCCCTCCCCCCTCATATGTTTTTGGATGCCACATCGAGCTTGCAATCGTCTGTTAGGAACTAAATTTTCATGATAGTGAAAACATGGCAACAAATGATCATTTGTCTGTTTTGTAGAAGAAGAAACGTACTCGCAATAGGGCTTCGCAGGAACGCCCGACTTCATTGACCGACAGATTTACCGACGATCAGAAGGGAGCTGCTGCTGAGATGGGTATGCATGCTCTGATGGATGTTCGGTGCAAGAATCTAGTGAACCATGTATGCGAGTGGCTTGGTGAGATTTACGACCCCGCCTCCAGGGAATTTGTGATTCCGGGACGTGGAAGATTGCCGTTGGACGAGGAATCCGTGTTCTGCACTTTGGGTGTGCCCCGTGGAGAAATCAAAGTCCCGTATGAGGTCAGTAATAAGATCGAGGAAACGTTGTTTCCCCGTTTGTTTCCTGGGTTGGAATCCATGCCGAACACGACTTTCCTGGCAGATTCGCTGCAGGCCATGACAACCCATGGCGAGGTTTTTAAGATGAAGCTACTCATGTACCTCATCTCAGCTGTTTTCGCGCCGACCACTTCTCTTCGCCCAAGCAACAAATCCTTCCCCATCCTGGTGAATGATCTATCTATACTCCTTTATTTCCTTCAATCTTTTGGCTCCGATGTCATGTGTAAGCTAGTCACTGCCAGTTTTTTTGATGTTTTTCCATTTGATTTCTGATGCGACAACTTGTTGTCCTGAAATTTGTACCGTGCAGGCGAAACTGAAAGATGTGAAGAACATGAATTGGTGTAAGTTTATTGCCGACTTCCTGCATGATGCATTCTCAAACAAGATGTACCAGAAGGGTTGTCGACTGCATTTAATGGTATTTTTTTACCAGTCCTTTTTGTGAACACTCTTTAACACCTTTATTTATGCATGGCAACCATGATGGTGACATTGTGGCAACTAACATCATAACGAGATGGCAACTGCCATCATACCATGATGGCAACTAACACAGTCAGATGGCAACTTCTTCTTTTCTTTTCATGCATTTCAACTTGATGATTGTAGGAACATACATTAGCTTGTTTTTGTAAAATACCATGATGGCAACTGATATTTTTTCCTTTTCAAATTTTTGTACATCAGCTTATGTACGTCGACTATCTTGATCTGTCCACCGTGGACTTCACTGGGACAGGAGGCCCGCCGCCTACACACAAGTTTGTTGTTTCTGTGTGGACTTATGATGCTGTCAACGTTGTGCTTGCTGCAGACAGGGTAACTAATAGCAAATATGGGAAAGTGCAGGTTAGTTCTGGTTTCTTTCTCTACACGGCATTCTTACAATTTTTTGCTGCATAACATACGAGAAAATCCTCATGTGGCAACCGTCTGTAGCTAACAAGAGATGACTACCTTATTAGCCATGTCTGTCTGCGCATGGTATCCATGTCTCACTCCATATTGCAACTCTGTCGTACGTGCTGAAACTTATATCCTCTTCCTCTTTTTTTGTTTATTTTGCTATACATGAACTGTTAGTTAGTGTTCATCATTTTCTCTCTTACATCCTAGCAATTTTTGGTTATTTCCAACTGATGGCCAAGCTGTTGGGAAACGTAGTAATTTCAAAAAAATTCCTATGCACACACAAGATCATGGTGATGCATAGCAACGAGATGGGAGAGTGTTGTCCACGTACCCTCGTAGACCGAAAGCGGAAGCGTTAGAACAACGCAGTTGATGTAGCCGTACGTCTTCACGGCCCGACCGATCAAGCACCGAAACTACAGCACCTCCGAGTTCTAGCACGCGTTTAGCTCAATGACGTCCCTCGAACTCCGATCCAGCCGAGTGTCGAGGGAGAGTTCCGTCAGCACGACAGCATGGTGACGATCTTGATGTTCTACCGTCGCAGGGCTTCGCCTAAGCATCACTACAAATATTATCAAGGAGGACTATGGTGGAGGGGGGCACCGCACACGGCTAAGAGATCCAAGGATCAATTGTTGTGTCTAGAGGTGCCCCTTGCCCCCGTATATAAAGGTTCAAGGGGGAGGGGGCAGCCGGCCATGAGGAGGGCGCGCCAAGGGGAGTCCTACTCCCGGGGAGTAGGACTCCCTCCTTTCCTTGTCCAAGTAGGAGAGGGGGAAGGAAGGGAGAGAGGGGAGGAATGAAAGGGGGGGGGCGCCCCCCTCCTTGTCCAATTCGGACTAGAGGGGAAGAGGGTGTGCGGCCTGCCCTGGCCGCCCCTCCTCTTCTCCACTTTGGGCCCAGGTGGCCCATTAACACCCCGGGGGGTTCCGGTAACCCCCGGTACTCTAGTATATATCCGATAACCTCTGAAACTTATTCCGGTGTCCGAATACAGTCGTCCAATATACCAATCTTCATGTCTCGACCATTTTGATACACCTCGTCATGTCCGTGATCACATCCGGGACTCCGAAAAATCTTCGGTACATCAAAACTTATAAACTCATAATAAAACTGTCAGCGAAACTTTAAGCGTGTGGACCCTACGGGTTCGAGAACTATGTAGACATGACCGAGACACGTTTCAGGTCAATAACCAATAGCGGAACCTGGATGCTCATATTGGCTCCTACATATTCTATGAAGATCTTTATTGGTCAAACAACATAACAACATACATTGTTCCCTTTGTCATCGGTATGTTACTTGCCCGAGGTTCGATCGTCGGTATCCCAATACCTAGTTCAATCTCGTTACCGGCAAGTCTCTTTACTCGTTATGTAATGCATCATTTTGTAACTAACTCATTAGCTACATTGCTTGCAAGGCTTATAGTGATGTACATTACCGAGAGGGCCGCCCAGAGATACCTCTCCAACAATCGGAGTGACAAAACCTAATCTCAAAATACGCCAACTCAACATGCACCTTTGGAGACACCTGTAGAGCTCTTTTATAATCACCCAGTTATGTTGTGACGTTTGGTAGCACACAAAGTGTTCCTCCGGTAAACGGGAGTTGCATAATCTCATAGTTGTAGGAACATATATATAAGTCATGAAGAAAGCAATAGCAACATACTAAATGATCAAGTGCTAAGCTAACAGAATGGGTCATGTAAATCACATCATTCTCTTAATGATGTGATCCCGTTAATCAAATGACAACTCTTTTGTCCATGGCTAGGAAACATAACCATCTTTGATAAACGAGCTAGTCAAGTAGAGGCATACTAGTGACACTCAGTTTGTCTATGTATTCACACATGTATTATGTTTCCGGTTAATACAATTCTAGCATGAATAATAAACATTTATCATGATGTAAGGAAATAAATAATAACTTTATTATTGCCTCTAGGGCATATTTACAGTCTCCCACTTGCACTAGAGTCACTAATCTAGATTACACAGTAATGATCCTAACACCCATGGAGCCTTGGTGGTGATCATGTTTTGCTCGTGGAAGAGGCTTAGTCAACAGGTCTGCAACACTCAGATCTGTATGTATCTTCAAAATCTCTATGTCTCCCACCTGGACTTGGTCCCGGATGGAATTGAAGCGTCTCTTGATGTGCTTGGTCCTCTTGTGAAATCTGGATTCCTTTGCCAAGGCAATTGCACCAGTATTGTCACAGAAGATCTTCATTGGTCCCGATGCACTAGGTATGACACCTAGATCGAAAATGAACTCCTTCATCCAGACTCCTTCATTTGCTGCTTCCGAAGCAGCTATGTACTCCGCTTCACATGTAGATCCCGCCACGATGCTTTGTTTAGAACTGCACCAACTGACAGCTCCACCGTTCAATATAAACATGTATCCGGTTTGCGATTTAGAATCGTCCGGATCAGTGTCAAAGCTTGCATTGACATAACCATTTACGACTAGCTCTTTGTCACCTCCATAAATGAGAAACACATCCTTAGTCCTTTTCAGGTATTTCAGGTTGTTCTTGACCGCTGTCCAATGATCCACTCCTGGATTACTTTGGTACCTCCCTGCTAAACTTATTGCTAAGCATACATCAGGTCTGGTACACAACATTGCATACATGATAGAGCCTATAGCTGAAGCATAGGGAACATATTTCATTTTTTTTCTATCTTCTGATGTGGTCGGGCATTGAGTCTGACTCAACTTCACACCTTGTAATACAGGCAAGAACCCTTTCTTTGCCTGATCCATTTTGAACTTTTTCAAAACTTTATCAAGGTATGTGCTTTGTGAAAGTCCAATTAAGCGTCTTGATCTATCTCTATAGATCTTGATGCCCAATATGTAAGCAGCTTCACCGAGGTCTTTCATCGAAAAACTTTTATTCAAGTATCCCTTTATGCTATCCAGAAATTCTATATCATTTCCAATTAACAATATGTCGTCTACATATAATATCAGAAATGCTACAGAGCTCCCACTCACTTTCTTGTAAATAAAGGCTTCTCCAAAAGTCTGTATAAAACCATATTCTTTGATCACACTATCAAAGCGTTTATTCCAACTCCGAGAGGCTTGCACCAGTCCATAAATGGATCGCTGGAGCTTGCACACTTTGTTAGCACCTTTTGGATCGACAAAACCTTCTGGTTGCATCATATACAACTCTTATTCCAGAAATCCATTCAGGAACGCAGTTTTGACATCCTTTTGCCATATTTCATAATCATCAAATGCGGCAATCGCTAACATGATTCGGACAGACTTAAGCATCTCTATGGGTCAGAAAGTCTCATCGTAGTCAACCCCTTGAACTTGTCAAAAATCTTTTGTAACAAGTCGAGCTTTGTAGACAGTTACATTACCATCAACGTCAGTCTTCTTCTTGAAAATCCATTTATTCTCGATGGCTTGCTGATCATCGGGCAAGTCAACCAAAGTCCATACTTTGTTCTCATACATGGATCCCATCTCAGATTTCATGGCCTCAATCCATTTTGCGGAATCTGGGCTCATCATCGCTTCCTCATAGTTCGTAGGTTTGTCATGGTCAAGTAACATGACTTCCAGAATAGGATTACTGTACCACTCGAGTGCGGATCTTACTCTGGTTGACCTACGAGGTTCGGTAGTAACTTGATCTGAAGTTTCATGATCAATATCATTAGCTTTCTCACTAATTGGTGTAGTTGTCACAGGAACCGGTTTCTGTGATGAACTATTTTCCATTAAGGGAGCAGGTACAGTTACCTCATCAAGTTCTACTTTCCTCCCACTCACTTCTTTCGAGAGAAACTCCTTCTCTAGAAAGGATCCAAATTTAGCAACAAAAGTCTTGCCTTCAGATCTGTGATAGAAGGTGTACCCAATAGTCTCTTTTGGGTATCCTATGAAGACACATTTCTCCGATTTAGGTTCGAGCTTATCTGGTTGAAGTTTCTTCACATAAGCATCGCATCCCCAAACTTAAAGAAACGACAACTTTGGTTTCTTGCCAAACCATAGTTCATAAGGCGTCGTCTCGACGGATTTTGAGGGTGCCCTATTTAATGTGAATGCGACCGTCTCTAAAGCATAACCCCAAAATGATAGCGGTAAATCAGTAAGAGACATCATAGATCGCACCATATCTAGTAAAGTACAATTACGACGTTCGGACACACCATTACGCTGTGGTGTTCTGGGTGGCATGATTTGCGAAACTATTCCACATTGTTTCAAATATAAACCAAACTTGTAACTCAAATATTCTCCTCCATGATCAGATCGTAGAAATTTTATTTTCTTGTTACGATGATTTTCCACTTCACTCTGAAATTCTTTGAACTTTTCAAATGTTTCAGACTTGTGTTTCATTAAGTAGATATACCCATATCTGCTCAAATCATCCGTGAATGTGAGAAAACGACGATACCCGCCACGAGCCTCAATATTCATTGGACCACGCACATCGCTATGTATGATTTCAAAAAAATCAGTTGCTCGCTCCATAGTTCCGGAGAACGGCGTTTTAGTCATCTTGCCCATGAGGCACGGTTCTCAAGTACCAAGTGATTCGTAATCAAGTGACTCCAGAAGTCCATCAGTATGGAGTTTTTTCATGCACTTTACACCAATATGACCCAAATGGTAGTGCCACAAATAAGTTGCACTATCATTATCAACTCTGCATATTTTGGCTTCAACATTATGAATATGTGTATCACTACTATCGAGATTTAATGAAAATAGACCACTCTTCAAGGGTGCATGGCCATAAAAGATATTACTAATATAAATAGAACAACCATTATTCTCTGATTTAAATGAATAACCGTCTCGCATCAAACAAGATCCAGATATAATGTTCATGCTCAACGCTGGCACCAAATAACAATTATTCAGGTCTAAAACTAATCCCAAAGGTAGATGTAGAGGTACCGTGCCGACCGCGATCAGATCGACTTTGGAACCATTTCCCACGCGCATAGTTACCTCGTCCTTAGCACACTGAACTATCGAGTAGTCATCAGCTTTGCTCTGCCAGACGTTCTTAATGTCGTCAGTTGCATCTGCAGCAGGCCTGGCACCCAACGGTGCTTCCAGGACGTAATTCTTCTGTGCAGCAATGAGGATAATCCTCAAGTTACGGACCCAGTCCGTGTAATTGCTACCATCATCTTTCAACTTTGCTTTCTCAAGGAACGCAATAAAATTTAACGGAACAACAACACGAGTCATCTATCTACAACAAACATAGACATGCAAAATACTTTCAGGTACTAAGTTCATGATAAATTTAAGTTCAATTAATCATATTACGAAAGAACTCCCACTTAGACAGACATCTCTCTAGTCATCTAAGTGATCACGTGGTCCAAATCAACTAAACCATGTCCGATCATCACGTGAGATGGAGTAGTTTTCAATGGTGAACATCACTATGTTGATCATATTTACTATATGATTCACGTTTGACCTTTCGGTCTCCATGTTCCGAGGCCATATCTGTATATGCTAGGCTCGTCAAGTTTAACCTGAGTATTCTGCGTGTGCAACTGTTTTGCACCTGTTGTATTTGATCGTAGAGCCTATCACACTCGATCATCACGCGGTGTCTCAGCACGAAGAACTTTCGTAACGGTGCATCCTTAGGGAGAAAACTTCTTGATAATTAGTGAGAGATCATCTTAAAATGCCACCATCAATCAAAGCAAGATAAGATGCATAAAGGATAAACATCACATGCAATCAATATAAGTGATATGATATGGTCATCATCATCTTGTGCTTGTGATCTCCATCTCCGAAGCACCATCGTGATCACCATCGTCACCGGCTCGACACCTTGATCTTCGTCATAGCATCATTGTTGTTTCGCCATCTATTGCTTCTACGACTATCGCTACCACTTAGTGATAAAGTAAAGCAATTACAGGGCGCTTGCATTTCATACAATAAAGCGACAACCATATGGCTCCTGCCAGTTGCCGATAACTCGGTTACAAAACATGATCATCTCATACAATAAAATATAGCATCACGTCTTGACCATATCACATCACAACATGCCCTGCAAAAACAAGTTAGACGTCCTCTACTTTGTTGCTGCAAATTTTACATGGCTGCTACAGGCTGAGCAAGAACCGTTCTTACCTATGCATCAAAACCACAACGATAGTTCATCCAGTTAGTGCTGTTTTAACATTCTCAAGGACCGGGCGTAGCCACACTCGGTTCAACTAAAGTTGGAGAAACTGACACCCGCCAACCACCTGTGTGCAATGCACGTCGGTAGAACCAGTCTCGCGTAAACGCACGCGTAATGTCGGTACGGGCCGCTTCGTCCAACAATACCGCCGAACCAAAGTATGACATGCTGGTAAGTAGTATGACTTGTATCGCCCACAACTCACTTGTGTTCTACTTGTGCATATAATATCAACGCATAAAACCTAGGCTCGGATGCCACTGTTGGGAAACGTAGTAATTTCAAAAAAAATCCTACGCACACGCAAGATCATGGTGATGCATAGCAACGAGAGGGGAGAGTGTTGTCCACGTACCCTCATAGACCGAAAGCGGAAGCGTTAGATCAACGCGGTTGATGTAGTCGTACGTCTTCACGACCCGACCGATCAAGCTCCGAAACTACGGCACCTCCGAACTCCGATCCAGCCGAGTGTCGAGGGAGAGTTCCATCAGCACGACGGCGTGGTGACAATCTTGATGTTCTACCGTTGCAGGGCTTCGCCTAAGCACCGCTACAATATTATCGAGGAGGACTATGGTGGAGGGGGCCACCGCACATGACTAAGAGATCCAAGGATCAATTGTTGTGTCTAGAGGTGCCCCCCTGCCCCCGTATATAAAGGTTCAAGGGGGAGGGGGCGGCCGGCCAGGAGGAGGGCGCGCCAAGGGGAGTCCTACTCCCACCGGGAGTAGGACTCCCTCCTTTCCTTGTCCAAGTAGGAGAGGGGGAGGAAGGAAGAGAGGGGAGGAAGGAAAGGGGGGGGGCGCCCCCCCTCCTTGTCCAATTTGGACTAAAGGGGGACGGGGCGTGCGGCCTTCCCTGGCCGCCCCTCCTCTTCTCCACTTTGGGCCCAAGTGGCCCATTAACCCCCCGGGGGTTCCAGTAACCCCCCGGTACTCCGGTATATATCCGATAACCTCCGAAACTTATTCCGGTGTCCGAATATAGTCGTCCAATATACTAATCTTCAAGTCTCGACCATTTCGAGACTCCTCGTCATGTCCGTGATCACATCCGGGACTCGGAACAATCTTCGGTACACCAAAACTTATAAACTCATAATAAAGCTATCAACGAAACTTTAAGCGTGCGGACCCTACGGGTTCAAGAACTTTGTAGACATGACCGAGACATGTTTCCGGTCAATAACCAATAGCGGAACCTGGATGCTCATATTGGCTCCTACATATTCTACGAAGATCTTTATCGGTCAAACCGCATAACAACATACGTTGTTCCCTTTGTCATCGGTATGTTACTTGCCAGAGATTCGATCGTCGTATCCCAATACCTAGTTCAATCTTGTTATCGGCAAGTCTCTTTACTCGTTATGTAATGCATCATTCCGTAACTAACTCATTAGCTACATTGCTTGCAAGGCTTATAGTGATGTGCATTACCGAGAGGTCCTAGAGATACCTCTCCGACAATCGGAGTGACAAAACCTAATATCGAAATACGCCAACTCAACACGTACCTTTGGAGACACCTGTAGAGCTCCTTTATAATCACCCAGTTACGTTGTGACGTTTGGTAGCACACAAAGTGTTCCTCCGGTAAACGGGAGTTGCATAATCTCATAGTTGTAGGAATATATATATATATATATATATATATATATATATATATATATATATATATATATATATATATATATATATAAAAGTCATGAAGAAAGCAATAGCAACATACTAAACGATCAAGTGCTAAGCTAACGGAATGGGTCATGTCAATCACATCATTCTCTGAATGATGTGATCCCGTTAATCAAATGACAACTGTTTTGTCCATGGCTAGGAAACATAACCATCTTTGATAAACGAGCTAGTCAAGTAGAGGCATACTAGTGACACTCAGTTTGTCTATGTATTCACACATGTATTATGTTTCCAATTAATAAAATTCTAGCATGAATAATAAATATTTATCATGATGTAAGGAAATAAATAATAACTTTATTATTGCCTCTAGGGCATATTTCCTTCACAAGCATGTTATAGACTACATCGTGTTTGGGGGGCCTCAAAACTTTCGAAAGTGGATGGACATGCACTCAGCTCCATCTTGCCCTACTGAGGTAATCAAGGATACATATCTATGGTTGCTTTGGATTAATTTTGATCTTGTGCAAGTCACTCTAATATGGTTGGTTATTGCTGCTTCTTGTTTCATGCACAGGCGAGGGCACCTGTTGAGCATCTAATTGGGCAGTTTGCATCCAGAATGACCAGCTTGCTCAGGAAGTCAGTTGAGGGTTGGACGTCCCTTAATGGCTCTGACAGAGACGCGGTTGCGAGGCAGTTCACTACATTTGTTGCAGAACGGACACATCGGCCAACTGGTTGCCGTGGTCGGTACGACTACAATAGTTCCCAAGAGCTTGCTGACATAGAAGATGAACTAGATGGAGATGCTGCTCTCAACAAGGACGATGATGATGACATGGAGAACGTGCAGCACGACACATGGCAACTGCTTTTTTTCCAATTATCTCTTTCTTTTTTTAACTACATGGCAACTCCTGCTTGTTTTTGCATGGCAACTGTTATCTAGGCCAAATGGCAACTCTTATTGTACCTACATGGCAACTACCATCTTTCCATTGGCTTGTGTGCTCATCCCATACCTAGTTTTGAAATTGTATTCCTGGCAGATCAGACATTTTTTTTTCATTTTTCAAGATGGTTAGCATGGCAACTCTTGCTGGTTCTGCATGGAAACTGTTAACTATGCCACATGGCAGCTCTTATTCCATCTACATGGCAACTACCAGCTTTCCACCTACTTTTCATTTTTTAAGATTTCTACCATGGCAAACATTTTTTGTTCATTTTTAATACCTTTCATGTGCTTTTCCTTTGGAGGGTGAAGAAGACTACTACACGCGTGACCAAGCATATCATTAGGGACCCACTCGAATGCCTTCATTCAAAGTTGTCGACAAGTGGCAACTCAGATGTTCATGAGGCGCTAGTCGACAAAACTGCTGTTGCACGGTCAACTGTTCCCACTAGCTCTGACGCAAGTGGCCGACCATCTCTGCCAGTTGCAGATGTGCAGGCTACAACAACATGCATCCGTGCATCAGGGAGTGACGAGTCGGTATCTACCAGGACTGCTGAAATATTTCCCACTCTGCTGGCAATGAAGGATGCTGTTGTGAGCCATGCCACCCTATCAGCAAGCGTTGAAGTGGACGCCCCCGAGACCAACCTAAGCAAGGAAGATTCCCGCTCATCTGACATGGATTCCAAGCACGTGCGTGGTGGCACTCCTATCATTTCGCGAGCTGGTCTTCCACCTAGGCGTCGTAGGCCCCACAAGCAATCAATAGACATACCCAACGCACCGACTATAGCTAGGAGCAGCAGAGATGAGTCTGGTTATGTTCCTGCGTCCACACTGTTCCCACCACCTGGCAAAAGCAATGTTATGGAGAAACCGGAAGACCGGAGTACAACTGAGCTAGGTGTCAAGCCGGGCACGGGTGACGGAGGTGAACGTCCGGAGCAGACCGCGTCTTTACCCTCAGTGGAGAACCCCAGCATAAATCTGCGCACTTCCAAGCTCCCAGTCAATGTTGGTGTCCCCTACAACCCAAACAAGAAGATTGTTAAGAAAGCTGCGGCTGATACCGCTGACAACACGCCCCGCCCTATGAATAAGCCTGATGATTCTGCAGCGGCCGATTCAGACATGTTTGTTGATCTTTCACCCTTGGATTCTGCCCTGCAAGTTGTTCGTGGTCCAGCCAGTAGGCATGAGAGGCACCCAATGGCCTTCACCCCACCGAGCTTTAGCCTTGGCATCAGTCAAGATCAACCAGTGGTGCAAGATCCTACGCCAGTTGCCTTTGCTTTCCCGGGAGGCATGGCCGCAATGATGGTGCAGCCAATGGTCGAGGGCAGGAAGGCTGTCAAGTTCGCAGAGCCGATCGTCCAAGGTAAATTTCTTCTGCGCTTATCATTTTCTTGTATACATCTGTGTAGTCTGACTTTTGTCCCAAGCAATTTTTTTGGGGTTCTCACTTGTGATGGCAACTGTTATGTGATGCCATGGCAACTGGATTTGCTGCACCATGACACCTACATTTTTGTTGCCATGCTGTATTTTCCATTCGGCAACGACATGGCAACTGAAGTTGATACAACATGGCAACTGTACTTGTTTCCACATGGCAACTACAGTGCACTACACATGGCAACTGGATTTGCTGCAGCATGTCACCTGCAATTTTTTTTCCATGCTGCATTTTTCATTCGGCAACCACATGGCAACTGGAGTTGACACAACATGGCAACTGCAGTTGCTTTCACATGGCAACTAAAGTGCAATACACATGGCAACTGGATTTGCCTACACATGGCAACTCCCTACTTTTTGTACCTACATTTCATATCATGCACCTTTTCTTTTCACACTACATTTGTTTTGTTTTCCAGGTATCCTAACCCACTTTTTGATCCTTGCAGGCACCCCTGAGGAGATTTCACCGTCACTTGATGAAGTTTACCACATGATTGAGGAGGCAACATTGCAGAGGAGTTCCTCACGAGGTCAGGGGCAATCAAGTTCCAACGTGCCTGCTGAGATGGTATCTAAGGATACCATTAGAAGTTCCACCCCTGGTTCTGTGAGGCAGCAGAGGGTAGTTCACCCACCTCCCGCAGATGACTACGAAGCCGAAGTCAAGGCCACAAAGGAGCAGAACCAGTTGTACGATATTGTCAAGCAATTTGAAAATGCGAGGGCCAGCAACAAGCACATGAAGGAGCTGAAATCGTAATGACCACACCTTTTTACCATTCATCTTTTTTCTACTTTCTAGATAAGATCCGTTTACGTTTTTTACTTACTAGACATGATTCTTTCATGTTATATCATTTTCATACAGCTCATGTTTGGACATAACCAAGGTCATACAATGTGAAGCAACATACGTCGACCTGGGTGATCTTGCCGAGTCCGTGAGGCCACTTGGTAAAATTTCAACGAATGTAGTTGCATGTGGGATTGACTTCATCAACAAGCATATGGATATGTCTCCCAACAAAACAATCATGTATTACAGTGTGACCTGCAAAATATGGGATGGTGACTTCCACCACAAAATCCCGAGGAAGCATTTTGCTGCACACGGTGAATTCAAGCTCACAATGAAGAAATGTGTGAGTAGTACTTCATTTTTTGGACATTTTTTCCTCCCATGGTATGTTTTTTGCTAGTAGCTACACCCTGTTTATGTGACAGCTGTTTCATGTGGCAACAGCTGCCATGTATAGACTGACTTTTGATTTGCATCCACGTACAAACTATGTGGCGACTTCAAAGTAAAATACAGGGCAACTCTATTCATACATGGATGGTAACTTCTTTTAACTACCCACTATAACTAAACATTCTATGTGATTCTACTTTTTGGCCCCTTGCTGCTTTATGTCACTCATCTGCCTCTTACTTCAACCGGTGATATCCTTACACGTCATTTTCCCAATCACACCATTTTATGTTCTTCATGTGGATTCTGCCTCTTATTTCCTTCATTTTACTTACAGGTCCTGTTCCCCATGTTCTAGGAGCTTGCACCACATGACCCACTCGATAAGTGTGGTCACCACTATGCGATCTGCCTTGACCTGAAGAACCAACATTTTGCGGTGCTTGATTCAATGCGTTCGGCAGCTGATGCAGACCTTACTACGCATGCTGAATACTTCATCAACAACCTCAAAGAGACATGGAACTATCACTACGAACACTCAAAGGTCTAGATCAGACATTTTCCAATTGAGTACGTGGCGACTACGAAGCAAGGGAACAAGTAATTTACCATCTCTTTTTTCATGTGTCCTCTACACCAATGCTAACCCTCTTTGTTACATCTGAATTGAAGTTTATCATCGTTATCTCTTTTCTTTGCGAGTTCACCTGATTCTTTTCTTATACAGGACAAACTGTGGCTTTCACACGTTGGAATACCTTGCAAAGTGGGAAGGTAGACTGGTTCCTGTTGTCACAGCTGCAATGGTCGTTGAGCTCCGGAAAATTTACACATGGAACTGGTTGACGAATGAAGATTTCAACACGCAGTACTGAGCACATGAGTTCGTAGAGGAAGCTATCAAGAAAGTCACCAAAAAGTACGAGTGATCATGTGCTGCTCCATACCGAACGCCTACCTTACATTCTGTTGCCGAGGAATGTAAGGTATTACCTTTGTTATTTTCAAAACTATGTCCGTGTGCTATGTTATGACTGCAACCCCCGCGTAGCCTAGTATGTAGTGGTGGTGTGTGAGCGACATTTGAATATTTTCTGTAATATATGTGTGGATGTGAACCTATTTAGGCGTGACAGCAGATACATTTATGTTTATCATTATTATTATGCTTTCATCATTGGTAGCACCAGTTTGGTGTTTCGAATACGTCTATGATGTTTTAAAACATAGCAAATGTAGTTCATCAGACATGGTTAGTGAAAGTTATCATCGTTTTTCATTTGTCTGTCTGGTTCCTTTTTTTTCATTGCTAACTGTACCGGCTAGCATGGTAGTTTGATCATGTAGCCGTAACCTTTTTCACGGTTGCTGCACGTGACCCTTTTCAACTTGTTTCCCATAGTTTTGCACACAATACACTATGTGTGACTAAAATGCGTTGACTGAACACGGAGATCTACGCGATGGAGAGTCTTTACAAATAACATGGCATATTTTAGTACAACTAACATGGCAGATTCAGTATAAACAACACGGCAGATTCAGTATAAATAACATGGCAGATCCAGTATACATAACATGACAGATCCAGTACACACAACATGGCAGATTTAGTATAAAATAGCATGGCAGATTTAGTATAAATTAGCATGGCAGATTCAGTATACATAACATGGTAGATTCAATATACATAACATGGCAAATTAAGTACCATACACGTGGCAACTGCAGTTATCCATTCATGGCATTTTCCTTCAAATTCTGATGCCCCTCAAGAGTCATTCTCCCATTTAAAAAAAATTAGAACATCTAGATTACAAAAAAATGTCACCAAGGACCATGTCACAGTGCTCCAATGTTGCTTACGTATTGCCCGCCCCTTTCTTTGTTTTCTTGTGTTTTGCTTGAATCTCCAATCCCGATTTGTATCTTATCTCTTTTGGACGCCCCTTTGTGATGGAATGGGGCGGGTTCCTGACCTGGGTTTGTGTGCTTGCTGTTCCAGATCCTACCTCCGAGTTTTTAGATGATGGCCCCGTGGACGAAGGCACACTTGATGTGCGGGGGAACCTGTGTAAGGCTTCCTCAGCTTTCCTCTTCTTGATCTCATCAAGCTCTCTTTTCAGGGCCTTCCTGTGTTTGCCTACGACCCTCGCGGTGTCATCACTCTTGCACGTTTCATCAATTAGTTCAGCATAGTTCTTTGTCAACATAACGTGCCGCAGGACTTCCATGGTTGACTCCGGTCTCTCGTCATGCACAGCCAAAACTGCATTTGATGTATGCGGCGCCAATGCATCGTCAGCGTCCCAAGTCCATAACCGCCTTATGAAATGGCGGGGCAACCGTGTCACAACGTTCATGTCCATTACTTTTAGTATGTGACAACACACAATGCCGTCCCATTCGAATTTGCAGCATTAGCTGTAGTATTCGCCTTGGCTTATCGAGGCTTTCACGAATTAGGTCCTTCCTTTGTCCGGGTCTTCAGGTTCTGAATCCGACATGCCCAAAATAGGACACACCTTGAACGTATGTTCGTCCACCTGAAAAGCCGTGAACATGCTAGCACACTTTATTTCTTTCTGGAATCTACAAGTTTTGTGTGTTTTTGTTAAACTCTTGTGTGATGTTTTTTGTAGCACCTTATGTTGTCGTGGCCAATAGAAGTACATTTCATTTGAACATGGCAAAATACAGTACATTAAACATGGAAACTGCAGTTCATTAAACATGGCAACTGCAGTTCACTAAACATGGCAACTGCATAACATCTTTAATTGGCATTGGAATTTCCATACCAACATGCCCAGAGTACAGTGCATTAAACATGGCAACTGAATTTCACTAAACATGGCAACTACAGTTCATTAAACATGGCAACTGCAGTTGAGTAAACATGCAAACTGCAGTTGAGTAAACATGGCAACTACATATCATGGTTACTCTGTACTCAATGACTACTTTTCAAGAAATCATCATTTTCAAATAAGCTTTTCAGCTGCATTGCATTCTAGATGGCACCTACTACCTTCATGCTTGTCCAAATAAGATTGTAACACAATTGACTTACTTGTTAAAGATCTTGTTGGTGTATATCTTGCTCATCTGTCTCTCCATCGGTAAATACGTTAGCAATTTTGGCTGCCTTAGCGCGGTGTTTGCTTCTTGTTGTAGCTCAGATCCCAGTATTTTTTGTTGCAAAGATGTGTATTGCTTGGCAAACTGTAGCAATGAGTTGCCAGGGCTCACGCACCGCTTCAAAACAGCATTGAACCCCTCGTTGCGCTGCGTAATCTGTAGAAACGAGAAGAAGCACTGCATGAAGTAGGCCGGCACCTAGTACATTTGCTTCTCCCACAGGTTAGCAAGCGTCTCGTTGTCTAAGACTTGATATGTTTCAATCACGGTCATCCATCTCCTTTCAAACTCCTCCACCGTCAAGCTATGGTCCACGCATAGCTCGAATGCCTTGTGCAGCTCTGGACGGTCAGCAAAGAATGGTCCTAGCGTCTCCTCGGTCTTCTTTATAATGTGCCACCTGCAGTGCCTGTGCACTACCAACGGAAAGACCTCCTCTATGCCTGCACGCATGCTAAAATCCTGGTCTGTTATTATGTTCATCGGAGCAAGTCCATCCATGTACTCCAAGAAGGTCTTGAACAACCAAGTGTACCCATCCATGTCTTCGTTCCGAACGAGCCTGCATTCCAACTGTAACGACTAATTGTGGTTATTTATTCCTATGAATGGAGCGCATGGCATCTTGTAGATATTAGTGAGATATGTCGCGTCGAATGAAATGCATTCTCAGAAATGTTTGTAGGCTCTTCTTGCAGCACCATCCACCCAGTACATGTTCCTGACACGGTCCTCATCGTCCAATCTTATCCTATAGAAGAAATCTGGATCTTCCTTCGCTTTCTCATCGAAGTAGGCCATCGTGGCCTCTATGTCAGCCAACTTGCTCTCTCTACGGTACTTTGTCTTTAGGTTTGTGAAGTCATCTAGTATGTAGCACATGCTACTCAGAGTCCCATTTTTGCTGTGGATGAGTGATAGTATCTGGACCATTCTTGATGGACCGACGTTACAATCATGTAGCAGCTTTATGAATTTCTTCTCGAGGGGGGTTAATCCTTTGTGGGTGGTCAGAAATTTTACCAGGTTGTGCTCGTCAAAATATTCAGTGACCACCCACCGTGCTCCATCTACGTTTAGTTTACACCGGACAGGGCATTCCGTCTTGAGAATGATACCTCTCTTTCGTTCCGGCACGACAGGTGCAACACCTTTACCCTTCTTGTTCCTTCGTGCCTTGTAGCACCTCATCTCACCTCTGCGTACTCGTTAGCTTTTTTAATTTTCCTATGGTATTCGGTGTTGACCGCAAAACCATGGAACTTTGCATATGTCTGGTAGAATTCCTCTGCTTCTGCGAACGAATCAAATCTCTGCTCAACGTACGGTGGCTGAGGTACCATGATTTCTGATTGCCCACCATCTTCATCCCCTTGTGCTTCGTCATCAGTTTCATCACTCACTTTAGTATCGGCGGCAGTTTTATCTACTTGAGTGTTGCCAGTGCTTGTGTTGAATGGTGTGCTTATCGGCATTGTTGGAATGATTGCCATTTCCGACACTGACTCGGCATTATTTGTGGCATGATTGTTGTCTGGCTGGTGGAACACGTCTTCCCTGCGCTCAGAGCTCCCGACAGTAGATGTCCCCACGTCACTGTTGATTGTAGTTGAAGGTCCTGTAATAAAAAACAGGTACGAGCATAAGATTTTGCTTGAATGACATGTTTATCATAAGGGAGTACATCAACTGCATGCGATTTGGCATGACATCATTCACACAACAAGCCGCGAGTCTGCATGTGGACATGCATGGCAAATGTAGTTCTCCAGTCATGGCAGCTACAGTCCAACAAACATGGCAACTACTGTTGACAATGCATGGCAACCAGCTTCTTCAGTACCAAAACATGGATTCTATATCCATGGCAGCTGCAGTCCTACATACATGGCAATTTCTGCTGCCAATACATGGCCACCAGTATATTATAGCATCAAAACTTTGTATTCTAGGCTTGAGCTCACTAGGCAAATGCGATCAATCATTAGTGTTGCACAAACTCTTTGAGCAACTGGCAAATCTCGAAGACAATACATGACTCATTCCACACGACGACTTGTTAGCGTTTTCTGTTTGTTTTTTTCCACCACCACCATTACAAATCTTCTTTTCCTCACATGCTATTCCCACAAAAACAAATGCAGTGTTGTTTTTGTGGTTCAAATTTTCTTACCTTGTTGTGCCACATGTGCCCATCTCGTGTGGTCTATGATTCCAATTTGATGTGCTCTATCTGCAATAGCGTTGTCCTACAACTACGAAGCTTCCCATGAGACGTTTGCTGATGTAGTCCCACCGTAACAACCTGTAATCATGATAGTAGTTGGTCACTGCATGGCAAATGTAGTTTCTTCAGCATGGCATGTGTAGTTGTCCAACCATGCCACACAGATTTGTTCACACTTGCCATCCATGGTTGTTTATACATTGCAATCACATTTGATCATACATGGCAACTGCAGTTGTCCAGGGATAGCTACTGCAGTTGTCCAGGGATGGCAACTACATTTGTCCAGGGATGGCAACTGCAGTTGTCAGCTATGTTCCTTCTGCTAATTCACCGTCCGCAACTTCACTTTTTATGGACTCACCTGTGTATGATGTTGATGGCAGGTACATGGTTGCCGCCTGATGCCACATGCTGCATGAAGGTCCTACATTTTTCCCAATATAACTCGTGAGTCTTTTTTCATCCTTTACAAGTTTAATTTTCATGTCCACAACCAGTATGTTTCTTTTTCATATGCGTTACCTTGATTTGCCACATTAACTAGTTGAAGTTGGTTGCCCGTACATTTGTCAGTGTTAGCGCCCTATGACTGAACTTGCCATGGTGCCCCCCTAAATGTGTTTTGGTCATAAGAACCTACAAAAAATGAGATTGTAGCACATAAGTAGAATGTCATTTTCATCATCGCGAACATGGAAAAATGTTCTTTTCTTGTTATCATGCATCATATCGATGCCTGCGTACTGCTCTAGTAGTGGCAGCAACGGCCCTGCAGAAATGAGTTGACTGTACTCGGTTGCATCCCAAGGGGCCTTTCTGGCCTTTGAGAAACCCAAGGATCAGTGCCATCTTCGTGATGCATTCTTTTCCGCGTTTTGTTTCTGCCAATGTATTCTCAATCACTGCATGAACAAGAACGCATCAACAATCTGCAAAAAATGGATTTTCTGCTATTTGCATGTAGAAGATAACACGACAATCTTATCATATTTTCCTGCGTAGGAAACCAACGCATCATGGCAAATAGGACATGCACATCCACTCTCTTTTCTGAAATCTGGGTGCCAGCTGTCCTTTCGAATCGATGGCAACAACCACTACAATAGGGTGGCAAGCAACAGGTTAACATGGTGGCAGCTAACGGCAACGATAGGTGGCAACTGATGTTAGACACAAGTGGCAACTATTTTTCCTACCCCCCTTATGCCAAATTTCTCCTTTCTCTCCCTTTTTTGAGGGATTCCTACGCATCCTTCATTACCAACTACTTGCACCAAACGAACCGAGAGCCTAAGCTTAACTTTAGCGTAGTACATGGCAGACTGATGTACGCTACTTGGCAAATGCGAATACACACAAAAACGTGTTGTGTTTTGCCCCGATAGATCTGGTGTATGCTGTTCGAGGAGATCCAGTCGCCATCTTTGTTGGTAAATTTGCAATTTCTAAATTCTGGCCAGAAGAACGATGAGAAACAGTAGGAGATCGGAGACTCACCTGCTTTTAGCTGGTCATTTCTAGAGGGTGGGGTTGGAGTGGGGGAGGGGGGTGTTGTTAGCGGTGGGAAGGCCCTACGGATCTGCTCTGGTTGCCATGGCAACCAGAGAAGGACAGCGATGGAGGTATGGGATCGAGAGGTGGGAGACGATGGCCGCAGTTTGGAATGGGGATCGAAAAGAGGCCGGGACGGCTGGGTTGTGCGGGCAGCGCGGGCGTCTGGCCCGGACGAGTGGGCGGTTTTGCCACACACCGGACGTACGGGTTGTGGCTGCGCACGTCCGGACGCGGTCGTGCGGGCGGGTTCTTCTTCAGGCCGCACAAGGCGTGCGGCACAACCACCCGATACACCACACGTGTGGCAGTTATCGGCGTCCTTCTTCTAACCTTCGTAAAATAACATGCAAATATGGTAATTGAATTACCACAAGTTCCAGACATAGTAGTGGAATTACCAACAGAAGCAACTAAATTATGATGCAAATCAAAACCACACGATTATGTAGGTGGTAATGTAGTAAAGCTGATAGGTGCTAATTAATGTGTAGTGGAGCATCTAGTAAATATAGAAGATTTGTAGTAAATGGCGTTGTGATGTTCAAGGATCTAGTTTTGCAAGATGGTAAATGGAACTAGTTTATATCATAATGCAAGTTCTTGTCCTTGCCATGAAAAAATTAGTTCAACTCATTATTACTTGTGTTACTGCTATATGTATGCGTGATTACTGCTTACATGCAAAACTGTATGCTCGTAACCTGTTTATTTTATATTACTATTTATGGTCTCGGTGTTACGATCAATTGTGACATGCCATGGAGGACGGCTTGGTTTAATCAAATGTACGGTTAACCTGGGACTAGCACGCAGGCGATACCACTATCCTCGTAACCATCCAATCATGATTGGTTCACTAAATCGATCCGGTTTTAAATCGAGAGATTGATTTTTTTGTGTGGGAACAATCGGGGCCTGACAAAAGAATACAGATCAGGGAACACTAAGTTTTTCTTTAGATAGGAGAGATATAAATGGTGTATAATATGCATGTCTTACCTCTTTATTAAAGGGGTATCGACCCGTTCCCAACCCACTCCCTCCCGCTAGGGTTTCCGCCGCCGGCGCCGGCGCCCTAGCCCCGTCCCGCCGCCACCGGCCGCCGGCGCGCGTGCCATAGCCCATCCCGCCCCCTCTTCCCCCTCTCCCTCCCGTTCACGCCCCTCCGCCGCCTCCCCGGGAGGTGGCCTGGGCGGCGCGCCCCTTCTCTTCCTCTCAGCCCCCATCTATGTTGGATCTCCCTCGCCGCCGCCGGTGGGTGCCCCCGGCGCTGGCCCGGATGGTGCCTGCAGCGGCGAGACCTTCTGTCCCCGCGCGCTCGTCCCCTTCCTAGGGCAGGTGACTGCGGCGGTGCTGCTCGGCTGGGCGGTGGCCCGGCGACCTGGTGGCGGTCGCCGGCGGTGGGCGAAGTGGTGGTGCCCATGGTGGCAGGGCGGCGTGGTGACGTGCAGTGACCGGCGGCGTGCCCCCGGCCCCATCTGGGTCCTAGCTGGCTGGCCATTGGCATGGCTTCGACGTCCTCTGCGTGGCGCAGAGGAGGAGCGGCTCAGACTCGAGGTGGTGGCACCGATGGCGTGCCTTTTGCAGCGTGACGGCGGGAGCTTTACGGGCATCTGAGGCCCGGCCGGACCTGTGAGGACCCGGTCGGACCGGTGGGCCCAAGGGACCGGTATGCTCCTGCTGTCATGTCCGGTCGGTTACCGTCGTTGACAGTGGAGGTTGGGCCCTCCCGCGTGCCGACGATGCTGTTGTCCCGAGTCCCGGCTCCTCTTCTTCGTTTAGCAGGCCCCTTTCGCGGTGCCGTGGTGAGACGGCACGGAAGCTTCAACAAGACCGTTCTGGCGCAGAGTGGTGGTTTGTTTGGTGGCGTGCTCCGGATCGCCCGAGCTGAATGTTGGGATCGGGAGAAATCCCTGTCGGCCGAGCCGACTCCGATGCGGTGGTGCCTGAGGGTGCCACCGAACCTTCCTGGAGGGCGTCGGAGGTACCCTTCCTCTCTCCTCGTCGCGTACCGGGGGTAACCCTTGGCAGCAGCGTCATCGTTGCATCCCTTCTAGGAGGTGTTGATTGGTACCGGCGCTTCGGAGTATAGGAGCTTAGTGGAGGATCCCCGGTAGGCGCGGAGGTCACGAAGCTTCTCCTTTTTTGTTGACCCGCCGATGTCGGCATTTGTTTCTTTTCTTTTTCTCTTTCGTTTCTTTTGGGCGTCATTGTGCTGCTTCCGTCCCAGCACCTATCTGATTGTATCGGTGATTTTTGCTTTGTAATACAAAGTGGGGAAAGCCTATTTCGTCTCTTATTAAAGGGGTATTTTAGACTTGAGCTCTTGTAGTGTACGTAGCTGAAGAAAGGCGACAGTTGCTGGTTCCTGACATCTACGTTACTCGAGCGTGTTCACGCCAACTGCAAGCAGTCTCGGAACGCATCGTGGTTGTAATCCCTCTTATTTATTCTATATGCTGGTAGCTGAGGATCTGGTTCCTTTGCCCATATATATTCATACCGAGTACCTCCTCTCACTAGCATTGTTGGTCCATGACTCTACCCCAAACACTGCACGATAGCTTACCATTTGCTTTTTAATGCTTGATTAGTTGTGGACATGGAAGGCATCAGGATAGTTTATACAGGATTGAGAGGAGTGAGTTCAGTGAGCGTGTAAATTCCACTTTGCACTTCTCATGCATAAGTACCGTCAGTATGCCCAGACGTCTCTCTAGCAATGTTTCGTTGCAGAAACAACATCAACGTAGAGCCTCACCAATGTTGAGCTCATTGGGCAGCTTGTAAGGCCCCTCTCGGCAACAGACCAGCGTCACCATTGAAGATAACGGCAAGAATTCTGTAATGGCTCGTGGTGGCGGTCGACATCGTTGGGGAGGCCTGTGACTTTTATCAGGCAATTGCCGGGGAAGGAAGGGGAGCAACGGGCTGCTGATATTTACATGCGGGAGGTTGATAGCGAGGCAGGCGGCACTGCAACTGTAGAATAGGTACGCCGGCATGCCGATCTCCACACGGCAACATTGATGCAGAGTATGTTCATGACGAGACTTCGGGTTAACCAACAGAGCAGAATGTAACCGCAAAAAAAAAAAAAGAGAGCAGAATGTATTAATGCATGGTGTAACTACGAGAACCATTGTGTGTCGAGCATGTTAAAAAACCTCCAACAAATAAGGCTGACGTCATGTATGTGCAACGGTTTTCATCTCAATCATGTATGTGCAACAGAGCTGAATTGCGACTTGGACATGGAGGAGTGGCATGCTTATGTTATCCAGCTACACTCTATGTGTGCATCATCACCACTTGTATCTAATATCATTTGCAAACAAGGCACTGGATATCGAGTGGTCATTTATATTAAGGCATGAGCTGCCCCCAAAATAACTCTTTTTAAATTGTAAAAATACACAAGCTTGGCGTGGAGAGCCAGCTACAAGCAAAACCTCTCATGCCTCTGTAAGCGTTTTGGTGTCTACCACCAAAGTATTGATGTATTGGTTGATTGGGCGGGTCCTCTGGTTTTAGCACAACACATGGTAACACAACATCCTACTCTGATGGTTTATTACCATCCAGTGCAACAAAATGTATCACACCAAATGATTCAGCTACTACATACTTGGATACATTCATCACGCTTGGTTGTAGAATAAATATTACGGTTGTTCCATCCATGCACATGCATGATGGACAATCGGCTCCCCAAGCATGCTATTTTGTATGTGTTCCGCTGATTCTTTGGAACAACATGCGAATCACCTTAGTTTGTATAACCCATTACTCAATGTGGGTGTACCATAAGTTTAATGCCCGGTCCTCTAACCACCGGTATTCGCATCTTGGTGTGCTACTTCCTATTGGTCGGTTGAGTAAACTAAATATGTATAATTAAGATTCGCAGAACCTTATAAACACACTCATACAGAAAAATAAATTTGTAATCAAATTCCCGGGGTGCCGTAGTCTTGTTCTTGCTCTATCCATTGGCGGCGGGCCGTGACCATAGCTCGATGCCGCCTCTGGGCCTCCGCCTAAGGTAATATATTGAAAGTCCTACAGACTCTTTGCTACTTGTTTACCATAGTTCAACATGTTTTTTGCAAGAACATTTCATAATTATTGGGACTATCGCCTGAGCTGGTCTATGTTTGAAGGCAGTGGATCAACGTCAAATAATCCAATCTATTTGGATGGAGTTCTCACACCTGCCATACAATATTCACACTGAAAAGAGGAGATTAGTTAGCACTTGTGCGCGGCAGGCAGCAGCCCGTTATGTTAATTGGTGCTCAGATCTGCCCAATATGGAGTACGGTCACAACAAATTTAGGAGTACCTAGTTTGTTGCGGTAAGAGGATGTACAATGGTTGATAAGAAATTCATATCCTAAGTCAGCTATGTGCTCCCTCTGTAAACTAATAGTGATCTAAACACTCTTATATTAATTTACGGAGGGAGTACTCTAGAGAAGACATATCTCTAGTGAAAGGAGGCGATTAATTAGCACTTGTATGATGAGTTAATCTTTTTGCCATATCTTAAATACCTAGATATCCCAAATATGTGGTGATACATATTGTTCCCAAGAGACCATTCTTAGTTAAGAGAAGGCAAACCTTTTCTTATGGCTTATGTTTCCTCCACCTTGTTATTTTTCTTACATGGCATTGGTAAGATGGTATCATTGTACATGGCCTAAAATTATACTCGCCTGATGTGTCTGCTAGAGCATTTGATCACTTCTGGGCTCCCTCCACATGAATGCATCACCCGTTTATCTTCCTTCCCTCCATTCCAGTGTTCCATGAACAAGAACGTGAATCAATTTGTTGGCTGGATCAAAACTTCGTCTACCTTTGTGTGGGGACTGGGTACAGGGGAAGCAGAATTTACTGATTTCGTTTTAGGGTGTAGGGGCACTCGGGTGTTGAAAGTCCTGTCTCTTCAACAGGCGAGACCTGCGGCAAGGAAGAAATTAGCATACGTACGGATTCAATATTACCCCTTCTTTAAAAGAGAGAAATGTTTAAACTACTCTGCTAACTAAATGGTGGGGTTTGATTTGTAGGGCTTCTCCGATATATGATAAAGTACAATGTTACGGTAAAAAGATGGCAGCCACGGAATCTCGATCTTCGATGGATGGATTAAGTGCCACGGACATAACCATATCGAAATAATTGTTCTTCGCAAAAACACAAAATCGTAACTACTGTGAAAAGGTCAACAATATATATACTAGGTACGGAGATTTTACTCGCCATGTATCTGTAACTGACCAACCGAGTGATGCTCGAAACAAGATTTTCCGTAATGCCCATCTTGTTGTGGAAAGACACAAGTAGCTTGAGCGTAGCTACGGATGCATTGAAGAGTTGTACTTCTGCTTGAGTGTGTTCGGCTCATGTTCATGTTCCTTTGAGTTATTGTCACGTGGTTCCTTATTTATCCCGTACGTGATGGTAGCTGAGGAACAGGTTCCATTACCCATATCTCTAGCTAGTGTTGGTTCAAGACTCGGCCCCAACCATTACATGATATCTTATCGTTTGCTTCTTAATCGTACACGATTTACTTCTAGACATGGAAGGCATCAGGATGTTTTCAACGAGATGAGCGAGGAGGGACTTTGTTTTGCTCATGCATAAGAAACGTTGGGATTGTCATGGCATCTCTATACTGATTACTTCTAGACAAGGAAAGCATGAATACAGAGCCTCGCCAAACTTGAGCTCCTCGGCCAGCTCTAAGCCTAGGTTCGGCACGAGACCTGCTCCACATTCTTCAAGAGTGCTACGACTCGGCTCCATGCAAACAAACGGCGAATTGCAAGCAGTGCGACCTATTCTGACGTAGGAAAATAGATAGCTCAATTTGCTTGTACACCACCACAAATACTTTGGTTGCATAAATTGTACTATATCCTACCAAATAAAATAGATACGTTGTACACAATCACAGCGCAGCAGGAGTCCTTAGCACTTGTACGATGAGTTACTTTTTGGCTATATCTCTAATAACTAGATATCCCAAATATGTGGTGATACATATTGTTGCTAAGAGAACATCTCTTAATTAAGAGAAGGCAAATATTTTCTTATGGCTTCTTTTTCCTCCATCTTTGCATTTATCTTACATAGCATTGCTAAGATAGTGTCATTGTACATGCCCTAAAATTATACTTCTGCGCACCCCTCCACATGAATACATCACCGATTTATTTTCCTTCCCCCTGTTCCAATGTTCCATGAACAGGAATGTGAATCAATTTGTTCGCTGGATCGTAACTTGGTCTACCCTTGTGTGGGAACTGGGGACATGGGGCTGGGCGACCAGAACTACAGAAATAGGATGCCGTGGGGGTGGCTAGAGACATGCGGCAACACTGGATAGCGGAGCACGTGCTCACGATCGACAATGGCGAGAAGGTGGGCGACCATGGGCACAGCCGTTTGCTTCTTAATCGTGCACGATTTACTTCTAGACATGGAAGGCATCAGGATGTTTTCAACGAGATGGGCGAGGAGGGACTTTGCGTTCCTCATGCATAAGAAACGTTGGGATTGCCAGGGCGTCTCTCTACCGATTACTTCTTGATATGGAAAGCATCAATGCAGAGCCTCACCAAAGTTGAGCTCCTCGTCCAGCCCTAAATCGCAGATTCGGCAGTGGACCTGCTCCACCTTCTCCAAGTGTACTACGATCGACCTCGCTCCATGCAAGCAAACGGCGAATTGCAAGCTCTACTACGGATTCTGACGTAGGAAAATAGATTGCTCAATTTGCTCGTACACCAGCACAAATACTTTGGTTGCATAAATTGTATCCTATCAAATAAAATAAATAGCTGGTACACCACCACAGCCCAGCAGTAGTCCTTAGCTGACGTACGAAAAATAGAAGGAAATACATGCTCTAACCCTCTGTCTTTAACACAGGGATGAGGTAGCTCAGTTGGCCAAACTCCTTGAGCAACTCTAGGCGGCTAACTGGAACTAGCCGAACTCGTAAATCGCTAGCAGAGGAAAGGAAATATCCTCCTCGGCCCGAAAAAATCCCCCCAACTCTCTTAAATATATTCGACCTCCACGCGCTCTAGTGATGAGCACATACGGATCAAAGCCGTAGCCCTGTAAATAACTTGCCAGAAATTAGGAATAGACGATCTATTAAAAACACAATCTTTTCAACAATTTCATATTGTATAGAGATTGGCACAAAGCCCCACCACCTAGAGGAATGTAGTCAGCGCGAAATAAAGTCTTGTCCACAAAATTTATAATGTTATCTATTTCTGTTTATTTAGTTCTAGAATGAAACACCTTTTTCGGATATGAATGATAGCACAAAGCCCGGATATTTCTGTTTATAAGGTAGCACAAAGATTACCACGACACAACCACTCGTGAATGAGAAACACATGTATATGAATGCTAATCCTTGCATCAATAAAAAAAACACTTGTATATGAATGCTAATCCTTCCATCTATAAAAATATATTTGCGTCAGTACTTCCTTTAATTTTGGTTTTGATACCACACCTATCTTGTTGCGTATGATATCATTCCAACGTTCATGGGGGATGTAGTTAATGAATTTGTTCATGTATCCATATCAGCAACATATTGCACACACACACACACACACACGCACACACACAGAGAGAGAGAGAGAGAGAGAGAGTATATTTTATATATTAGCTTAATTTAATCGCGTTATGGTGATATGTATTTTCTATGAGAATCAATTCCGCCCATGACGAAATAAGTATGGATGAAAATGGATAGGGAATGGACAGAACTAGGTGCTACCATATTTGTTTTCATTTTTTCCTTGCAGAAGCATAAATGAATACAGAAATGCCACCAAGGCATATGGAAACCGATACTATCGGAAACGAATATGGAGTGAATACGGAGTTGAAACAAGATAGAAGCAGGTGTTCATCAGAACTTCAAAATCCCTTTTAGCAAAGGGGAAAACACAAGGAAACCAACATATTTAATCAATTGTTAGCATGGCTACAAAATATTATGATGGTTATATTCACTAGTAGAAAACAGGGCTTTGGTTCGGGCCTGGCCAGCCCATTAGTCCCGGTTCTTCAAGAACCGGGACCAATGGGGGGCATTAGACCCGGTTCATGAGCCCAGGGGGCCAGCCGGGGCCTCGTGGGCATTGGTCCCGGTTCGTCTGGAACCATTTGTCCCGGTTCTAGGCACGAACAGGGACCAATGGTCCACGCTCTTGGCCCACAGCCATTGAACCGGTTCGTTCCATGTACCGGTATAAAAGGGGGGGGGGCTTAGTCCCGGTTCATGCCACGAATCGGGACAAATAAGTTGCCTATATATACCAACCGCTGCGGCAGAGCACCCTGTTTTTTCTGGCCGGCGAGGGGAGGGCATTTGGGTGCTCTAGCTCACCTCCTATGCACATGAGGTGTTCGATGAAATGCCTGAGCCACACTAGTTAAGCTTTCTCCTCTCGAAGCTCGACCTCGGAGCACCAGTTTTCCCGAGATTTGTCTAGATTTAGCGATCCGTCACGCCCTGTCCCCGTTTTCACCGCCGTTGATCGCCCGCGCCGATCTCGTCGCCGGCACCACCATGGTAAGCCTCTTGTTCTTATCTTCTTTCTGATTTTCTTACTTTAGATAGAGACTTGTCTGATTTTCTTACTCTAAACAGATACTTGTCTGATTTTCTTACTTTTGACACACATAATTATATATAATGCACGCAGATGAACCGGCAATGGATGTATGGTGACAGACACACCTCCGAGTACATTAAGGGCGTGCATAATTTTCTCGAAGTGGCTGAGGAAAACAAGCAGAATGGTTTTATGTGTTGTCCATGCCCTAAATGTGGGAATACAAAGTCTTACTCTGACCGGAAAATCCTTCACACCCACCTACTTTACAAGTGTTTCATGCCACATTATAATGTTTGGACGAGGCACGGAGAAATAGGGGTTATGATGGAAGATGCATGGCGAAGAAGAAGAGGACGATGACAACTATGTGCCCCCTGAATATGGTGATGCTGCAATGGGCGGAGCTACTGAAGATCAAGAGGAACCAGACGATGTGCCCGATGCTGCTGCAACGGGGGAAGCTACTGAAGATCAAGAGGAACCAGGCGATGTGCCCGATGATGATGATCTCCGCCGGGTCATTGTCGATGCAAAGATGCAATGCGAAAGTGAAAAGGAGAAGCTGAAGTTCGATCGCATGTTAGACGATCACAAAAAAGGGTTGTACCCCAATTGCGAAGATGGCAACACAAAGCTGGGTACCGTACTGGAATTACTGCAGTGGAAGACAGAGAATGTTGTGCCTGACAAAGGATTTATGAAGCTACTAAAAATATTGAAGAAGAGGCTTCTAAAGGATAACGAGTTGCCCAACAGTACGTACGCAGCAAAGAAGGTTGTATGCCCTCTAGGATTGGAGGTGCAGAAGATACATGCATGCCCTAATGACCGCATCCTCTACCGCGGTGCATACAAGGATTTGAACGCATGCCCGGTATGCGGTGCATTGCGGTATAAGATCAGACGAGATGACCCTGGTGATGTTGACGGCAAGACCCGCAGGAAGAGGGCTCCTGCGAAGGTGATGCGGTATGCTCCTATAATACCACGGTTGAAACAACTATTCAGAAACAAAGAACATGCCAAGTTGATGCGATGGCACAGTGAGGACCGTAAGAAAGACGGGAAGTTGAGAGCACCCGCTGACGGATCGTAGTGGAGAAAAATCGAGAGAGAGTATTGGGCTGAGTTTGCACGTGACCCAAGGAATGTATGGTTTGGTTTAAACACAAATGGCATTAATCCTTTCGGAGCAGAGCAGCAATCACAACACCTGGCCCGTGACTCTATGTATGTATAACCTTTCTCCTTGGATATGCATGAAGCGGAAGTTCATTATGATGTCAGTTCTCATCCAAGGTCCTAAGCAACCTGGCAACGACATTGATGTGTACCTAAGGCCATTAGTTGAAGAACTTTTACAGGTGTGGAATGGAAACGGTGTTCGTGTGTGGGATGAGCACAGACAGGAGGAATTTAACCTGCATGCGTTGCAGTTTGTAACCATCAACGATTGGCCCGCTCTCACTAACCTTTCAGGACAGACAAACAAGGGATACCACGCATGCACGCACTTTTTAGCTGACACCGAAAGTATATACCTGGACAAATGCAGGAAGAATGTGTACCTGGGCCATCGTCGATTTCTTCCGACCAACCATCAAAGTCGAAATAAAGGCAATCATTTCAAAGGCGAGGCAGATCACCGGAAGAAGCCCGCCATGCATGCCGGTGATCACGTACTTGCTATGGTCAATGATTTACACGTAATCTTTGGAAAGGGTCCCTGCGGACTAGCTGTTTCGAGTGACGCTGGGGGACATGCACCCATGTGGAAGAAGAAATCTATATTTTGGGACCTACCCTACTGGAAAGACCAAGAGGTCCGCTCTTCGATCGACGTGATGCACGTGACGAAGAACCTTTGCGTGAACCTGCTAGGCTTCTTGGGCGTGTATGGGAAGACAAAAGATACACCTGAGGCACGGGAGGACCTGCAACGTTTGCACGAAAAAGACGGCATGCCTCCGAAGCAGTATGAAGGTCCTGCCAGCTATGCTCTTACCAAAGAAGAGAAGGAAATATTCTTTGAATGCCTGCTTAGTATGAAGGTACCGACTGGCTTCTCGTCGAATATAAAGGGAATAATAAATATGGCTGAGAAAAAGTTTCAGAACCTAAAATCTCATGACTGCCACTTGATTATGACGCAACTGCTTCCGGTTGCATTGAGGGGGCTTCTACCGAAAAACGTCCGATTAGCCATTGTGAAGCTATGTGCATTCCTCAATGCAATCTCTCAGAAGGTGATCGATCCAGAAATCATACCAAGGCTAAGGAGTGATGTGGTTCAATGTCTTGTCAGTTTCGAGATGGTGTTCCCACCATCCTTCTTCAATATCATGACGCACGTCCTAGTTCGTCTAGTTGACGAGATTGTCATTCTAGGCCCCGTATTTCTACACAATATGTACCCCTTTGAGAGGTTCATGGGAGTCCTAAAGAAATATGTTCGTAACCGCGCTAGGCCAGAAGGAAGCATCTCCATGGGCCATGAAACAGAGGATGTCATTGGATTTTGTGTTGACTTCATTCCTAGCCTTAAGAAGATAGGTCTCCCTGAATCGCGGTATGAGGGGAGACTGACTGGAAAAGGCACTCTTGGAGGGTACTCAATAATATGTAGGGACGGATATTCTTGGTCTCAAGCACACTACACAATACTAATGAACTCTACCTTGGTGACCCCGTATGTCGATGAACACAATAACAGTCTGCGCTCCAAACACCCGGAGCGGTGCGACGACTGGATTACAAGTGAACACATCAGGACTTTCAGCAATTGGTTGGAAACACGTCTCAGAGGTGAGAACACTGTTTGTGCTGAGCTGTACTCGTTGTCCAGGGGACCATCTTCGACTGTATTGACTTACAAAGGATACGAGATAAATCGGAATACACTTTACACGATCACCCAAGATCAAAAGAGCACCAACCAAAACAGCGGTGTCCGCTTTGATGCAGCAAATAAGAGGGGAAAGGACACACATTATGGTAACATAGTGGACATATGGGAACTTGACTACGGACATGATTTTAAGGTCCCTTTGTTTAAGTTCAAATGGGTCAATCTGTCAGGAGGCGGAGTACAGGTAGACCCACAATACGGAATGACAACAGTGGATCTGAACAATCTTGGGTACACTAACGAACCGTTCGTCCTAGCCAATGATGTGGCATAGGTTATCTATGTGAAGGACATGTCTACCAAACCGAGAAAAAGAAAAGATAAGGAAGCGAATACATCATAAGATGAGCCAAAGCGCCACATAGTTCTATCAGGAAAAAGGGACCTCTTGGGAGTGGAGGGCAAGACAGACATGTCCGAAGATTATGAAAAGTTCCATGAAATTCCTCCTGTCAAAGTCAAGGCTGACCCAAGCATCCTGATAAATGATGAAGATTATCCATGGTTATGGCGCAATAAGGAAAGGACACAAGCGAAGAAAAAGTGAAGACTTTCTCCACAACTATTATGATGATACCATGCCAACTTTCATTTGAAATGCTTGTTGTAACAGATGAGTTTCCATATGAAACCCTGATACTTCGAAAGAGATTGTCCGTTTTGTACACAAAGTGTATCCAGTTTTTCCCATAACCCTCTCAACTTTTTAGCACATGCTATGTGGGTGAAATGATTATACCATGCCAACTTTCAACCTTTTCAGAGTTCATTTGAAATGCTTTCATAAAACTCTAATAGCAAAAGGAAGCAACTAAAAAGCTTTTATAAACCTCTAGTATTTTTTAAACTAAAATTATATAAAATTTATGCAACTAAAATTATCAAAGTATTTTCTATTCAAAACATGAAAAGCAGAAAGAATTATCATAAAGAATTTTTTGTTAGAAACTTTAGTAGCAAAAAGAATTTTCTTAAAGATTTTTTTTATAGAAACTAAAATAACAAAATCTGTCTTTGAATATAATGATAAAACGCAGTAATATTAAAGAGAAATAAAAAGAATCACTCAAAATATATTTTTATAGTGAAGTTATTCACAAACTAGTGATTCACACAAATTTCAAAGAATTAACATTTAAACTATTCAAATTTGGAAACTAATGGAGTAACAGAAAGATTATAATTATTCTGAGCTAAAAGCAAAAAGAATAAAAAAATAAAGCAAAAATCAAAAGAAAATAAATAATTCAAAAAACAAAAAAAATACTGGAAAAAATAAAAAAATGCCGCCTAATGGGCCACACGGCCTGCATATGACTAGAAACCCATCTTTACATGGGCCAGGATATAGGCCCGCAGGCCCAATAGGCCCAACACAGCAGTGAAAAGGGTAGGCAACTAATGCCTGCATATTAGAGAGGAGCTCAGCACCTGAGCTGCACCGCAGCTTATAAACATGTGTTGAGCTCCCTCAGCTAGCGAGGTGGGACTAAACTTCCTACCACACCGCGACAGCATAAGGCCTTTGGTCCCGGTTGGTGGCACCAACCGGGACTAAAGGGGTGGATTGGTCCCGGATGGTGGCAACAACCGGGACCAATGCCCCCCTTTAGTCCAGGTTGGTGCCACCAACCGGGACCAATCCACCCCTTTGGTCCCGGTTGGTGGCACCAACCAGGACGAAAGTACACATTAGTCCCGGCTTGTCTCACGAACCAGGACCAAATGCCTCGTCTATATAACTGGCCCTCGTGAAAATTTCACTCAGTTTGTTCTTCCCCGCCACGACGCCGCCAGGCTGCCCCTCTCCGCCTCGCCGTCGTTGTCGCCGCCCCGCGCCGTCCCGTGCCGCCTCGACGCCATCGCCGCCCCGCGCCCAGTGCCTCGCGACGCCGCCAGCCCTGCCTCGCTCGTCGCCCGTCGCCGCGCCACCCCACACAGTCGCCTGTCGTCGCGCCGCCCCTCACCGTTGCCCGTCGCTGCGCCGCCCCTCACGCACCGTCGCCGTCGCCCTCCCCTGCCCATTGCCCTCGCTGCGCCCCTCACGCCGTCGCCATCCCCGTGAGCTTATATGAATTTTGCTAATTTAATTAGATGTGTATAGTTAATTTAGATGTGTAGTAATTTAGATGTGTATAGTTAATTGAGTTAGATTTTGTTCATAGATTTTTTTTTCATATTGTGTTAGATTTCTTTTCTGTTCATAGATTTTTTTGGTGATATTATTGTTGAATATGCATGTTTGTATGTTCATATATATGAAAAGATCGAATATGTCAATTTCTTATGATTTTTTTCTGTTCATAGAATTTTTATGATTTTTTTCTGTTGTAATTTTGTTCATAGAATTTTAATGATTTTTTTGTTCATAGAATTTTGTTTGTTAATTTATGTATATATATGTTCATATTGTGTATGTATAGGAAAATTGTGTATGATCAAAGTCATTTATTTGTATATGTTCATATTTAGAAGAAAAAAGCAGGAGAGGAAAAAAGAAAATAAGAAGAGAAAGTGTTTAATATAATTTGCTAGAAAAATAATAGAAATAGTTAAACTAGTTGATTTAATAAAACTACTTTAGTTTATAAGTACTACTTTATTTTATTTTTAGTAAGTACTACTTTATTTTATTTAAAGTAAGTGCTTAGTATATAGTTGAACTAGTTGATTTAATAAAACTACTTTATTTTACTATAGAAATGTATATTTTTAGTAAGTACTACTTTATTTATTTATAGTAAGTGCTTAGTAGTTGAACTAGTTGATTTAATAAAACTACTTTTTTCCTATATATAGAAGTAGTTTATTTTTAGCAAGAAAATTAATAAAACTAGTTTATTTTTTTAGTTCAAGCAATTAATCCCGCATCGACGTCGACGATGCCTATCCCGCATCCTCGTCGTCGACTCGGCGGAGTTGGCCGGCTTGATCAGAGGGGCCATGTCCGGGACTGGGCTCCGCCGTGCTGGTATGGGGAGGTGCTACCTTACGGGGGCGTAGGTTGGTGAGGAGCCAGCCCGTTGTTGACCCGATCCTTGTTTGGTGGCGGTCGCGTGGGCCAGTGACGGTGCCGAGGCTTCCGGACACCGCGGAGGTGGTACGTCACTGTGTCTTGCGAGGAGGATGAGCATGTCCATCGCTACATGGTTGCGTTGGAGGGCAGGTTCGATAATACCCGGCAGGTTCTTCAGGGATCTCACTGGGGCTATGATCCTATGATGGTTCCTTCTCTTTGGGTGTCCCCCGCCCGCGACGATACCCATCGGGCGCTACGGTTCTAGCTGTATTAGCGATGCTATGTATGATAGTATTCGAGGAGTATTACTAGTGATAATATTCGACGATGTACGGACACAAGAGATGATGTACTTCTGCTTATAATTGAATGCATGCTAATTTGAATACTACTTTATTTTACGATTTGGTTTTGCTTATTGAATGCTCAAATTAGAAAAGCACTCCTACTTTGAATGCTAAAATTGGAGAGCACTATGAAGAAATCTAGGAGCCCCCTCCTTCATCTGTGCCGTCGTCCACCGAACCCCCTCCGACCTCAAGGTGAGACCAGCCAAATCTCCATGTCAATATATATGAGTCCTATAATATGAGTCCTCGGGTTGACTTTAAGTCTGTCGAGTCTCCACCTAGAGGAATCAGTGGGGAAGAGTCTCCAACCATCACTACTAGGAAAATGCCTATAGATAGAAGTTTAACAGTAGCGTTTGTTTGCAACCCAATGCTAGTAGTAGTTAGTAGTAGCGTTGGCTACAAACAGCGCTATTGGTATCAGTTACCAGCAGCGCTTGTTACCTAGGCCCATGCTACTACTAAGTGTAACACACCACACCCCCTGGTCAAAACATAGCAGCAGCGCCTGTCCTCCAACCTGCGCTACTGCTAGTTTAGGATCTATAGCGCCTGTTTGTCTAAGCGCGCTACTGCTAATTTTTCTATGTATAACATTTTACCAGTAGCGTGTGTTTCTGACCCACGCTATAAGTAGTGCAACCCTAGTCGTAGCTATTTTGCAAGCTGCCATAGCAGTAGCGCATGTGGGTGACCCGCGCTACTGCTATGCCCGCCAGCCACCTACCACCTTTCCCCTTCTTCCTCCCCTCTCTTCTTCCCCTTCCTTTCTCCCCCTTTCCTTGCACCTTGCTTGTTCCTTTCAATCCTCCCCCACCACCACCCCTCCATTAGAGCCCTCCCTCCCCCTCTTCTTTGCCCCTCCACCACCCATCCATTACAGCCCCCCTCCCTCCCCCTCTTCTCTGCCCCTCCACCACCCCTCCATTAGAGCCCCCTCCCTCCCCCTCTTATTTACCCTCCACCATCCCCCTTTTCTTTGTGCCCTCCACCACCACCCCCTCCATTAATGCCCTCCCTCCCCCTCTTCTTTTCCCTCCTCCCACTTCCATTAATTCCTTCCCTCTTCTCTCCCTCTCCTCTCCCACTATCTCCCTAGCTAGCTCTCTCTCTCTCTCTCTCTCTCTCCCTAGCTAGCTAGCTAGTTAGAGCTATATATCTAGAGCTACTAGGTAATTAAGAAGAAAGGTGCTCGATATCCCTCTCGACACATAGGTGAGCAAAAAAAGGTTTGTGTGGATAGGACCAAAACTATATATATATGGGTGATATGAGAATATATATACCAAATTGTGGGAAGAGCTTGAGGATGCGTTTCGGGCAAATTTTCAGGGAACTTATGTCCGCCCACCTGACGCAGACGATTTAAGTCACATAACTCAATAGCCCGGGGAGTCAGCACGCAAATTCTGGAATAGGTTCCTCACCAAAAAGAACAAAATAGTCGACTGTCCGGACGCCGAAGCCTTAGCAGCCTTTAAACATAACGTCCGAGACGAATGGCTCGCCAGAAACCTCGGCCAGGAAAAACCAAGAACAATGGCCGCACTAACAAGCCTCATGACCCGCTTTTGCGCGGGGAAAGATAGCTGGCTAGCAAGATGCAGCACCAGCGACCCGAGTACATCCGAGGTCAGGGATGGAAATGGGAAATCACGACGCAGAAAAGATCAGCGCAGGAATAAGGGAAGCAGCCCAGATAGCACGACGGTCAACGCCGGATTCAAAAGATCTCGGTCGAATAACAAAACAATGCCCCTTAAAGACAACAGTGACGAGCTATCCAACCTAAACAAAATCTTGGATAGGATATGTCAAATCCACAGTACCCCCGGGAAGCCTGCAAACCATGCCCACAGAGATTGTTAGGTCTTCAAGCAGTCCAGCCGACTTAACACCGAACACAAGGGGCTCGAGACACCAAGCGAAGACGATGACGAATCCCACAAGCAGCAGACCGGAGCACAGAAGACTTTCCCACTAGAGGTCAAAACAGTGAACTCACTTCATGTGATAAATTGTGCGGAAGTGATATAAACCTGCTATACCAGGACACCATCCGCAGAATGGTGACAGAACCTACACAAATTCCCCATAACAACACTTCCTTCAAAGGAGTGACGCCCGGCCTTTATGCCAAGTGTACAGGCTCTATACTACTAAAAGTTGTGTTCGGTTCACCGGACAACTTCCGTCGCGAAAAGCTAGTCTTCCATATCGCCCCATTCAAAAGTGGCCATCAAGCACTGCTGGGACGCGAAGCTTTCGCCCGCTTTAACGCAATACCGCATTACGCGTCTCTTACACTCAAAATGCCCGGTCCATGTGGCATAATCTCATTAAAGGGAAAACTCCGAGTGTTCCTCGACCACGAAAAACGTGAGACTGCCTTGACAGCCGCACATTAATCCAACCTTGCTGATCAAAGCCCCTCAAAACAGGTCATTTAGACCTCGGACACGGTTAAGCGAGTCCAGCACAAATAAACAAGGGGCTTCCCAGCCACATACCTTTTTACAAGGGGCTGCATGTATAACCAATGAGAGCCAATAAAGCTCAATTTTATTCATCTTCCAAATCATACTCTGTTTTAAATACATCTTCTGCACGATATTTTTTCCAAACTAAGTTCTTCTCTTTTACAGATGAACCACGTGCTACACCCGTCCAGGATACAGCACAACGGAGACACAGGTGCAGACGTGCAGCAGGGACCCGTTACAAGGATTCTTTTCAGATTAAGACCCTGCGTAAACCTTTCTTACTGTCTCTTGTTGATACTCATCCCCCGGTTTCCTACCATAACCGAGGAGGAGGCTGGCGTTTGGGCATCGTCCGCGTCAGAAGTTCTCGCCTGTGCCTGGACACTAGGGGCTTAGGGCACGGTTTTGCACGTTATCATAAAGCCCGAATACCTTAAGGAGTGTTCGGCGTCTCGAGTTAGGCTTTATATGCATCAGCTCTGAATCATGTCTTTGGTCAAATGTTGGGTTTGCCCGGCTCCTGTGTTTTGCTGCCTTACGTTTCGCTCCATCGGCTAACGCGGCACCAGGAGAACTACTGCGATTGTGCCCCGGTTCGGCCGGGCGAGCACCTCAGTAGAGAAAGCCGAAAACTGACTGTCATGATATAGCGAGAGACTGGTCAACCACTCGATCGACTATTGGAATGTTTAGAATTCCTCCACTTTGACGAAGGACCGCTTCCCGGTCAGGCACACACGCGCCCCGAGTTCGGAGAGCGCGGTGCCTTTAGGGGCTATATCGTAGCCCCACCATCGAGCTCCTATGGCTATAGTCCGGTTGCCTAGTTTGCCTATGCTATCACCTCCTTCAAAGGACCAAGACGTTGGATTAAGTGTGAAAATGCACTTTTTTTTGCAAACACCCCCGCACTATGTGCGTGGGGGCTGAAGTCAAAGACTGCCATCTTTCAGGTTATAAATACATATACATTAACGGCCGCACAGGAGATATTTCAATACTTGAACGCACAAGTCTAAAAAGTCGTTATATTATAAATATGATCTCACAAGTCATACATGTCATTTGAACATGACATTTTTCGAGCACTGCGACTCTATTAAACGAGCGCCCTGCAGGACCTCCTCAAAATAATGCTCGGTGGGTAATCGGCTCTCGTCCGAACCCCGGGACGCAACATCGGTGGCATTCATCTCCGCCCAGTATGTCTTAACACGGGCAAGAGCCATCTGTGCACCCTTTATGCAGGCCGACCGCTTCATCGCCTTGATATGCGGCACCGCCCCAAGGAATTGCTGCAATAAACCAAAATAACTCTTCGTCTTGGGCCTTTCCGGCCACAGATGAGCCACCACATCCATCATGGCTAGTCCGGACAATCTATTCAGCTCAGCCCACTCAGCCAACTGATCGGTCAACGACAGTGGACGCTCCGGACTATGGAATTGAGACCAAAACAGCTCTTCCATTTCATGATCCTTCTGACTTCGGAAGTGCTGAACTGCATCCGCCGCACTCGTCGCCAAATCCAGATAAGGATCCTCCGCACTCCACAACTGGCCCAACTGAGCATACTTCGGATCTGTGAACTTCCTACGCAACAGAAAGGGCTTTCCAGCCGCAATGTCTCCGGCCTGACGTAGTTCCTCCTTTATAGCCCGCATTGTAGAACGAGCATCCTTGGCTTCGGCGGTGGCCTTCTTCAGGCCCTCTTGCTCCGCTTGGCGTTCTCTTTCAAGAACCTCATAGCGGTCGGTAGCATTCTTTAATTTCACGGCCATTATGGCCATTTCCTCCCTGCTTCAGCAGTGAGCAGCCTTCTCGACTTTTAGCTCCTCCGCTGCCTTCGAGGCAGTCGCATCACTTCTTCTGGTTTGCTCCTTGGCTCGGGCAAGTTCCGCCCGGAGGTCTTCCACAGCAGCTGCACCATCTGCATCAAGCATACATGTTGTAAGGAGTGGGCATCAGCTCCCTTACCAGGTGACCATGGAGAAACCACCTACCTTGTGACTCGTCAAGTCGTTTATTGACCAGCATGATGTCCGCATCCGCAGCGTCGAGTTGCCGCTTCAGTTCGGAAACTCCATCAGTCCGGCTGGCCACCAAACGCTCCGCCACCTGCATAGGAAAGGTGACATTTTGTAACTGAGATTATGATCCTCGGCACACTGTCAATTTCGACAACATACCGAGTCTCAGGGGCTACTATCTATACAGGGCGCACTCTATGTGCAAAACTGTCAAAAGGTATGTCATTTTTTGCGTACCTCAAACCCCGTCAGTAAACTTCCGATGGCCTCATGCAACCCGCTCTCGGCGGATGAGATCCTTGCAATCACCGCACTCATTAACGCGCGGTGATCTTCTGAGAGAGAGGCCCTCTCGAGCAAACCCTGCAGCTTCACCGGCCGCACTCCAGTGGGTGCCGAACTCCCAGGCCATGCCGGACTCGGGGAGACCCTCCGTGACGACACCTCAGGGTCGTTCGCCCCGCCTGATGGGACGGCAAATGGAGGCATTTCGCTCTCCATCATCTCCGGACAAAGGTCCCCCGAGGATGAGCTCTGCAAGGTAAAAACTTCAGTTATCCTTAGAACTACAAGGTAAAAACTTCGGTTATCCTTAGAAATAAAATAGGGATGTCCTTTATTATAAAACTTCCCTTTTTTCTACTTACAGCTCGCTGGAGGGCTGATTCCTTTGGGGAGACTGTACGGCCGGGACTCCTCCCGGCACAGGACCTTCCCGTGCAGATTTCTTTCCCCGCTTTGAGGCTTTGGCCTCCGGGTTTTCGGAAGCGGTCCTCTTCTCCCCCCTGGAGGGAGGGATTCTTGATTCCCCCCTTACTGAGAGCCTCCTTGACAGAGGTGGTAGTTTCCCTGTCCCCCCCTTCGCGTTCCTCCGAAGGCGCAACCTCCAACATTTTTATTAACACGGGATCCGGCGTGGTCTCAGGGAGGGGGGCCGGACAGTATCAGTTTTGCTTGCGCTATCCACTCCTGTTCAAGGGATAGCCGGTTAAAAGGCAAATCCATGATAGATAAGTGGATGATATATCCGGTCACAGGGCTACTTACTTGAGTATCCGGGCGATTGCAGCTTAGGCCAGCATCCTCGGTCAAGTCCAGACACACTTCTTGTGATCCGAAGAACAGTTTGTACATCTCCGCGGGTTTTGTACCCATAAAATGTTGGAGAGCTCGTGGTCCCTCTGGATTGAATTCCCACAGGCGGAGGGGGCGACGTTTGCAGGGCAGAAGACGCCGAATCAGCATAACCTGCGTCACTACAACCAGATTGATCTCCCTCTCTTGGAGATCTCAAATCCGGCCCTGCAATAGGGGAACGTCCTTGGACGGCCCCTAGTCAAACCCTTTGTTGACCCACGATGTCAGCCGTGGTGGAGGGCCCGGGCGAAAGGCGGGCGGCGGCCTTTGCCTGCTGCCCCTGGGAGCGGTGATATAGAACCACTCCTGTTGCCACAAACCAAGCTCCTCCTGAAAAGATCCCTCGGGCCATGGAGCATCGACCCTCTTGCTTATAACCGCCCCTCCGCACTCTGCCTGACGCCCCTCAATCATCTTCGGCTCCACATTGAAGGTTTTGAGCCACAAACCAAAGTGAGGGGTAGTGCGGAGGAAGGCTTCGCAGATGACAATAAATGATGAGATATGGAGGATAGACTCCGGAGCCAGGTTGTGAAATTCCAGCCCGTAGTAAAACAGGAGCCCTCGAACGAAGGGATCCATCAGGAAGCCTAAACCCCGACGGAGGCGAGGCACGAACACGACGCTCTCGCTGGGCTCTGTGTAGGAATGACTTGCCCTTGGGCAGGCAACCTATGCAAAATCTCGTAGGTTAAGTACCTGGCGTCCCTAAGCTTTAGCACGTCCTCTTCCGTGACGGAGGAGGGCATCCACCGGCCCTGAAGGTCGGAGCCGGACATTGTCGAAGGTCTGAAGTGCCCGAGTCTGGAGCCCTGGGTGTTGGAACTCGGGGCGAGGGGCAGATTCGATTGAGGATTGAAGAAAAGGAACATGCCTTGGTCTCATTATAAAGGGGGAGAATACCAAGAGCCGTCTCCGTGACCATTTAGAACTCGCCCTCGATGGAGGGGGCATGGCAACGGGCGCGGTTGGGTTACCCACGCCCGTATTGATGAAAATCCTGGAATAAGGGGAACACGATCTCTGCTTCGATAAGACATGCCAAGGAAACCGCTTCGCTAAACGCGCTGAGGAGGCATAATAAAAACGATTCAAGTAAAGGCTTGGTTGTGGTGTGACGCCACGCCACGAAATACGTCAGCAGATTGAACTTGTGTAAATATTATTCTCTCTACGGTGGAACGTGGAATTTATTTTGCTGAGCCGGACACTATCCTGGTGGTCACAATCTTCTACAAATTATTCGGAGGAGGAACCCGCCTTGCAATGCCGAAGACAATATGCGCGCCGGACTCATCGTCATTGAAGCCTGGTTCATGGGCTACTGAGGGAGTCCTGGACTAGGGGGTGTCCGGATAGCCGAACTATCATCATCGGCCGGACTCCAAGACCATGAAGATACAAGATTGAAGACTTCGTCCCGTGTCTGGATGGGACTTTCCTTGGTGTGGAAGGCAAGCTTGGCGATATGGATATGTAGATCTCCTACCATTGTAACCGACTCTGTGTAACCCTAGCCCTCTCCGGTGTCTATATAAACCGGATGGTTTTAGTCCGTAGGACACAACAACAATAACAACAATCATACCATAGGCTAGCTTCTAGGGTTTAGCCTCCTTGATCTCGTGGTAGATCTACTCTTGTAATACCCACATCATCAATATCAATCAAGCAGGATGTAGGGTTTTACCTCCATCAAGAGGGCCCGAACCTGGGTAAAACATCTTGTCCCTTGTCTCCTGTTACCATCCGCCTAGACGCACAGTTCGGGACCCCCTACCCGAGATCCGCCGGTTTTGACACCGACACCTACATTGTGTATTTGATGAAATAATGTGGGTGACATGAGTTGCCTATGTTTTGCCGAATTGTCGATTCAATTCCGTTTCGGAGAATTTCGGGCATGCAAACTCAATATGTCCTATGTTTAGGGAAGGTCATGCCGAATTTTTGTATGAATTTGATCCATGCATGCATATATACGTGGTTATAATATTTTCTCCGCCCGCAGGTGATCATGAAGGTCAATGGAAGGATGGTGGAAAGATACTGGCAATCCGCTGTGGATGACATGTATGAAAAAAGACTGAGGGATGTTTTATGTCCGTGTCGAAAATGCAAAGGAAGAGTTAGGCTCGACCCCTTTAAGGGTGGTAAATTCAAGGCGCACCTGCTCATGCATGGTTTCATGCATGGCCATACTCGGTGGATAAGTGATGATGATAATAATGATGATGATGACGTCGACGGGGCAGGAAATAACGACATGGGGCCACCAGACGAAGAGATGGCTGATTATGTGCCCGAAGAGGAAGACGGCCTCGGAAATGTCGATGGCGAAGAGGCAGTTCAAGGTGGAGAAAACGTGGACACGCCACCGTCTTCGTCGCTACTAAGTTCAGCCATGCGGGACCCGCATGTTCGAGACCTTCTTCGCAAGAAGACGACTAGCGACAGAGCTGCTTCTAGAGAGGAGGCCAAACTGGCGCAACTGGAGGTAGACTCGATGACTCCTTTGTATGATGGTTGCAATAATCCTGAGGTGACCCGCTTGAGTTTCACACTAGAACTTCTAAAGATGAAGGCAAAAAACAAATGGATAGATACAAGCCTGGATGAGCTTCTGAAGTACCTAAAGAAGGTTCTTCCCGCGGGAAGCGTGTGTCCTACTAGTGTCGAGGAGGCAAAGAAAATCGTTTGCCCTCTTGATCTGCCACATATTAGATATCACACATGCATCAATGATTGCATCATATATCGAAACGAGCGCGCGGAAAAAACCATCTGTCCAAAGTGCAATGCTTAACGATATAAAAAGGCCGGAAAGAAAGCTCCACAGAAAGCTGTATGGTACTTTCCGATCACTCCGCGTCTATAGCGGTATTTTGTAGATCCTAAGGAAGCAAAGCTTATGCACTGGCACGCGGAGAGGCTGAGCCAGAAGACGGAGATGAACCGAAGCTGAGACACCTTGCAGATGCTAGCCAGTGGAGAGCATTAAATGCTGAATTTGAATATTTGCAAATGATCCAAGGAACATCGTGCTTGGCGCTAGTAGTGATGGCATGAATCCATTTGGCAACCAGAACACCAATCATAGCACATGGCCCATGTTTGTATGGATGTACAACCTCCTCCTGGTTGTGCATGAAGGAAAAATACATACACATGGCTATGCTTATTCAAGGGCCGAGACAACCGGGAAATGATATAAATCTGTATCTCGGGTTACTGAAAGAGGAGTTACACACCTTATGGACAACGCCGGCCAAGACATGGGATGCAAGCAAAGGAGAGTATTTCTACATGAGAGCCGCACTGATCACGACGATGCAGGACTATCTCGGTTACGGCTATCTCTCCGGCCAGGTGTGCCACGGATATTGCGGATGCACGAGGTGCATGGATGATACAACTTCTCTGCAGCTATCGAAAGATGGCGGGTCTTCAAAAATCGTGTACATGGGGCATCGAAGATGGCTCAACAAGGATGACCCATGGAGAAAGCGTGGAGATCTATTCAATGGTAAGGCTAAGCATCGAGGTCCTCCACATAAGCGTAGCGGTACAGAAATATATGAGTTATTGAAGAACTGGGAAGAGTGCCCCTCACCGGGAAAAACGAAGAAGAAGGCGCCGGAGCCCTTGCTGAAGATATGGAAGACGAGATCTATTTTCTGGGACTTGGAATACTAGCCCATACTCGACATGCCTCATAGCCTTGATCAAATGCATATCACAAAAAATATCCTTGAGAGTTTTCTTGGAACATTGATGTACATGCTGGAGAGGACCAAGAATGGGCCGAAGGCAAGAAAAGACTTGGAATTTTTGAAAATCGGGAAAGATCTCCAAATGCCCGGTAAAAGGTCGTCAGGGGAGACCGAGACGGAGACGGAGATGGAAGGTAGGGAAAAAAATTAAACAAGAAGGAAGAACAATATTCCCCCCTCTTGCTTCACCTTAGATCCGAAGGAGGTCGATCAAATGTTCAAGTGCCTTGCCGGAATCAAAGTTAGTTCCGGATACTGTGGGAAGATAAGCAGATATCTGGACACTAAGAAAAAAAGTTTCAGTGGGATGAAGGCTCACGACTGTCATGTGATGATGACGCAGTTACTCCCGGTTGCACTCAGAGGGATTATGGACACACATGTGCATGAGACGCTTACTGACCATGCCACTTTTTTGATGCTATCTCTCGAAAGTCGATCAATGTGAAACAACTCCATAGGCTACAGGAAGAGATCATTGTGATACTAAATGAGCTAGAGATGTACTTCCCGCCCGCGTTCTTTGATGTCATGGTGCATCTATGTGTCCACATCGTGGACGACATCATCGACCTAGGGCCGACATTCCTGCATAGCATGATGCCATTCGGGAGGATGAATGGGGTCATCAAAGGATTCGTTCGTAACATGTACCGTCCAGATTGAAGCATAGCCCAGGGATATCTGACCAAAGAGTGCATCTCTTTCTGTGAGAGTTATCTGACCAAAGACCCTATTGTTGGTTTTCCCGTCAACAAGCACTATGGAAGGCTCGAAGGCGAAGGTCACACCAACGGTCATAGGGATGTGAATGTGTTACGCTCGGGCGGACAAAACGACCTTGACAGGGCAAACATAGTAGTGCTACAACACCTAGATGTGCTAGAAGATTTTGTGACACTGCATAAAGAGACCATCGCAAAGAAGTACCGTGACCGTGGGGTGCACAGGAAGGATGCTGAAGTAATTAGAGAGCACAACTCCACTTTCTTGCGTTGGTTCAAAGAGCGAGTTCTGGATAATCCCCCGAAAGAGGGTTGTCCGAATGGAACACTCATATACGCCTTAGCACATGGCCCCTCGACCAACCTCGCGACTTATCAAGCATACGATATCAACGGATACACGTTCTACACAGAGGAGAAAGATATAAATAGTGATGACCAAAACTCAGGGGTGACGATGGAAGCCATGACCGGGAATGTAATTGAAAGATATTACGGAAGGGTCAAAGAGATATGGGAGCTTAACTACTCTAGATTGCTAGATGGGCTAAAAATTTACACAGAGAAAACCGACATTTCACTACCATGTGTATACCCGACTCCGATGATAGAGGTATCGTCAACGCCATCGCCAAAAATGAGCCATGGGTACACGTTAAACGCGTGACACAATGTTTCATCATAACTGATCCGATCAATCCCAGCCGTGTTGTCGTGAGGAGAAGCAAAAGAAGCATCGCCGGAATGGATGGAGTCGCCAACGAGGAAGACTGTGACCAGTACGGTTATCCGGTGAGGGAAGATGATGCTGATGACAATGAAACATATGTCAAAAGAAGAATGAAGACTACATTACCTACAAAAGATCGTAATCCCTGGAGAAGGAAATGTCACGACCATGGGCTCAATTATTCGACAATGAACAAAAAAGGGAAGAAGATCAGTCTGAAGCGTCGTCGTCGCCCAAGCTGACAAACTAACCCCAAAGTTTGTGTGTGTCTAGCTATTTTGTATACCGCCGATAGCGGTCAAATGATGTAAGATATATATTATACTAATTATTATCCGGAGGGTAACAGTGGTATTGCTCAAACGACAGACCAAATTAAACCCCTGAATTTGTGGAATATGAAAAAGAACAAGAAAAAGAAAAAGAAAAAGAAAAATGAAAAAGAAAAAGAATAATAAAAGTAGAAAGAGAAATAAAAATAAAATAAAAAAGAAGGAAGTTTGTGGAATATGAAAAAGAACAAGAAAAATAAAAAGAAAAAGAAAAAGAAAAATGAAAAAGAAAAAGAATAATAAAAGTAAAAAGAGAAATAAAAATAAAATAAAAAGAAGAAAGTTTGTGGAATATGAAAAAGAAAAAGAAAAAGAAAAAAATAAAAAGAAAAAGTTAGCAGTAGCGTGTTTTTGCCAGGGCAGCGCTATAGCTAAGAAAAATAAAAATAAAAAAAGAAAAAGAAAAATTTAGCAGTAGCGCGTTTTTGCCAGGGCAGCGCTATAGCTAAGAAAAAGCAAAATAAAAAAAAAGTTAGCAGTAGGGCATTTTTACCGGGGCAGCGCTATAGCTAAGTTAGCTACAGCGTGTTTTGCCTAGACGCGCTATAGGTAAGTTAGCTATAGCGCGTTTTTCCCACACGCGCTATAGCTAAGTTGCATATACAGAGCCACTGCACCCATCTCTTTCCTCTCTCTCTCACTCTCTCGCTCGATCCCCTTTCGCCCACGCCGCCGTTGCCGCCTGCACCCGCCCACGCCACCGCCGACGCCCGCACCCGCCCACCCACCGCCGACGCCCGCACCTGCCCACGCCGCCGTTGACACGCGTCGCACCCGACCCCGACGCCTCCGTCGACGCCCGCACCCGCCGACGCCTCCGCCGACGCCCGCACCTCCCCCCGTGCTGCCCCCTGCCCTAGGTGCACCCCTGGCCCGGCTCCTCCCACTCCGACGCTCTCGCTCTCGACCAAATTTGGTTTTGCAGATCGACGAGGAGGAGAAGGACCCCCTCTGCCTCGGCGACCCTGACGACACCCCTTCAACCCCGGCGTGCCCTGACCCCGACGCCACCGTCGACACACGCCGGACCCGACCCCTCGACTGGCCGGCGCAAGGTGCTCGGCGACACTGCTGCTAATTTGCTTCAGTTAGGACTGCTGCTAATCTTCTTCAGTTAGGTAGGAATAATCTACCTGTGTAGTCTAAAGCAAAGTTGGTTGCATATTCACACTCTTGAAACTTGAAAAAAATTTGTAATTCAGAAAGATTTACTATCATTGATGCTAATCCACTTCGGTTAGAGATGTTGTATCTGCACTGTGGCTGTTGGACTAATCTGCCTGTGTAGTCTGAAGCTTAGTTTGTTGTGTGTTGTGTGCTGCTGCTGTTTTTTGCTGTCATTGATGCATGTGTGCTGATGCTGCTGTGTGCTGCTGCTCTTTTGAAATATGATGCAATATTGATGCATGTGTGCTGCTGCTGTTTTTGAAATTCAGTTAGAGCACACTGTTCAGTTACAGAAATTTATGAAATTCAGTTAGAGCACACTATTCTGTTACAGAATTTTTTGAAATTTTCAGTTAACTGAACATTTCAGTTTTGGTAACTGTGCAAACTTCAGTAAACTGATTCGGTAAATTCAGTTAACTGAATCATGCAATTGACAGTAAATTCAGTTAACTGAATCATGCATGATTCAGTAAATTCAGTTTTTGTGTGTGTGTGATGATTTGGCTGCTATTGAGATCTTCTATGTAGTGAGATAGATAGCTCTCCTATGACTCAGTAAATTTTGTAGTTAAGAGAATAGATAGATCTCCTATGAACATGTATTGAGATCTTCTCGCAATGCTAGGCTTCTTCTTCCTGCTACTAGGATTTGTTGCTCCTCTTTGTTTCCTCGACGGGACGCCCGCCTTCGAAGCACAGGTGACTTGTGCTGTTGGTGATCACGACCTTGCACATTTTAGTTAGATAATTTTGGGTGTATAAGTTTCAGAGTGTTTAGGAGGTGTATTATGTTGCTGTATTATGTTGCTGGAGTGGCCTCTAAGTTTCAGAGTTGCCAATCTATGTTGTTGTACTGTTGATTATCAGAGCCGTTGATTATCACTTTTGCAGCACTGTAGAATGCCAGTTATCAGTTTTGTAGCTTATGTTGCTGCTACTATGTCTGTGCTTATTTTGCCAGAAACCGATTGCTAAGTGACCTATGTTTTGCCAGTAATGTTGATTCATTTCCATTCTGGCAAATTTCAGGTGCTCTATATGTGCACTTTCTAGCAAAGGTCACGCCGAAATTTTCTGTGAATTTCGGCATGACTTGTACTAGAAAATTGGACATATCGAGTGCTTGAGATTTGTCGCGACGGGAATGAAACAACATTTCTGGCAAAAGAAAGGTCAATTTTTTTGTCATTATTCACTTTATTATACAAAGCTCGATAATTAAACGACTACGACATTGAACCGTAGGAAACATGACCGACACCGATGAGGCCGGAGGTTCTCACACCCAATTAGATCGAGCACACGCCTACCTCGACTTTCTGGTGGATCAGGAGAGACAGGAAGCTGGGTGTCCGGACCGCCTTGTCATGACGGATGACGATGGTGGTGGCGCCGGCGCCGACATTGATGCCACCAATGACACGGGCACTGAGACTGGCGCTGATGATGTTACTAACTATAGCACGGAAGGTGGGACCTCCCAAGCCAGTGAGGCAAAGAAGGAAAAGAGGACACGACGCTGAAATGAGCTCGGCACCGGAAGACTGGTGGTCACGGCAGTGCACCCTGGCGAGTTCGAGCCAATAGAGCCGCGAGAAGTGGCAGCGTGTTACGGCAACCAACTAGCATGCATCCTACGGGATACCGCTAACATCAACACCACAAAAATACGGAAGAATGATCAGTTGAAGAAGCTGCTTCTAACTAGGTTGCACGCAAGATTCCTGTTCCCCAGTCGTAATGACGAAGTTGACCCATGGGATGATGACGCCATGAAAAAAATCAACAACAAAGCCCTAGGGAAGTTCAACAACACATTGAGCGCTTGGAAAACTAGGGTGAAAAAGGCGATTCAAGTAGACCATGAAACCTACGCCGATATTGTTGCAAACAATCCAAAAATTACAATGGAGGACTTTGAAAAGCTCAAGGAGACTTGCAATGAAGAATATGCCAAGGCCAGGTCGGAGAGAGGCAAGCAGCTGCAGGCAAAGAACATGGGGAACCACCACCATGGAAGTCATGGTTACACGGGAAAGAGGCCCGTGTGGGCTAAGGAGGACGCGGAACGTGAACGTCAGGGGATCCCAGACCCATTAGCTGAGTTCACCGACCAGGAGGAGCACGACTTCATCAGGGCCCGATTCTCGTGGGACCCCAAGAAAAAGATTATTTTCACCGATGGGCCGACTAAGAAATTCATGAGATTACTGGTAATTATCCTTGTACCACATTACATATTAGGTTCTGATCAACGAAGTCTAATACATTCTAGTCGCATTCGTAAATGATTCACGATCCATTTTGCGGAGAGAGCAACACAAGCTTGCGACCGAGAGCGACTCGTCGACTCAGTCGACTCAGTGGTCGGCGAAGTACAAGTGAGACACTCCTTTCAACTGGGCCATGAACATAATGATGGGACACCCGCCCGGCCAGCGGCCGCAATATGGACGTGTGCATGGCGCCGGGGATGGGGCCACTTGGAAGTACTATTATAGTGAGGACCCTGAGGCCAAAAGATAGAGAAAGAAGTTCAGTCAAATGACTATCGACGAGAAGGTGGCGCGGGCGATGGAGAAAGCAAAAGCTGAGACCAAAGCTGAGATAATCGCTGCCTGTAGATCTGATTTTGTGGATGCCTTTACAAGCTTGATTCCAACAGTGGTCACATGGGTGCAACAAAATCCAAATGCGCCACCAAATGATTTTTCCATGCCCAGCTTCACCGGGAGCAACTCAATGAACATCGCACCCATACCCGTAGCTAGTATGGCAACCGCACCTGCACCTCCTCCAGCACCTGCTCCTCCGCCCAGCTCTCACAGCAGCCCTAGCTCCGTCTCTGGCTTGAATGTCGGGCCATCGACATTGGTTGAGCTTGAGGCCCTCACGGTGAATACGCGTTGTCGCACCTTCATCAACTCAACTAATTAATTAATCTTCAGTTGCCATTCTTTTTGGATCTCTGACGCTGCACATATATGTCTTTGTTGGCCGACTCCACTCTGTGTAGCCTCCTTTACAACATGAAGGGCGGGTTGGTGGATGCGGGGAAGGGTACTATAGTGAAGCCTAAAGATCTATTGTTTCACCGCCGGTAGATGCCTGATAACGCCTTAAGGGTCTCCGTGGCGAGTGTGAAAGCGGGCTACGAGGCTCTCCCTCGTCCGATACAAAATGATGGAGAGGATGACGAGACCCCCACGCAGCTTGGCCAGTGCAAAAATTGGCCGATCCTGTGGCCGAAAAATCTTCTTCGTGTCGAGGTGGCTGGGAGCACACCAATGGGACCTCAAGAAGGTATGACCATAACACCACCTACACAAGTACAACCATCGTCTGTGCTGCTTGCTGAGATCGAGAGACATGAGGATGGAGGGCCAACCGTTCCGCCGACAGATGATGCCATCTGCCCCATGGAAGAGGATAGGGATCATGACATGGAGGAGGTCGACGATGACCCTAACCAGTATTTCAATACTGCCTTTGAAAACGAAGTAACAATGAGTCAACCATATGAATATGAGATGCTTGTACTACAGCCGGAACGTCCTCGGGAGTGCAAGAAGTCTTTGTTCATGCAATCCTCGCAGGACACGCCTCCAGTTGCTGGCTCCACCCAAGCTCAACTACTTAGCCACAGTTGTCCAATGTTGAGCCCAGCAACACTAGGGGTGGTGCTCAGGGAGGGTTTGACAGACCCACCAGCACCTCAGCCCACCAAGAAGAAGGAGAGGAAGAGACCGGCGGCGAGAAAATCCAATAAAGCTGTCAATGTTGTTCTAGCAGCCAGGTGCCTTCGACCAAGGTTAACCATGTACCGATGAAACATGCACCATTAATCCATGTCGCGGGACAGCCAATGGTACCGGTGAATGCACTATCTGCCATATAAGGGGATCTCATGAGACTCCATGACCGTGTGCTTTCGACAGAGAGAAGCCTCCTCGCCTCAGATGATCCAGGATACCCACTTTATACGGTTCATGTGCTGAGCAGTTGCAAGATGTATGTCGACACATGCCCCGTGGACCTCTTCTTCCTAAGGTTTGATTACATCTTCCAGATGTTTCACATGACGACAATCGATTTTACGTTCGTCTGCCTGTATGCGCTGCACATGAACTACATCGTCAAGAGAGAGCAAGTCACCGGTCTTGCAGTCACGGACCCATACTACATGCATGAGGGCTTCTTGTCAATCAACGACGCCAACTGTCAATATGAGAGTCAGTACATCAAAGAATTCTTGGTCAGCAATAAGGACAAAGAAACGATTCTCCTACCTTATCATCCCAGGTAAGTCATCCGCGGATAGCACTATAACACATACATCCTTTCGTGCATTTCAATAGTTACTTTGCACGCATGGAGGCTAAACTTGATCGTGTATTTTGTGCAGCGGGGGGTGTCGTGCCGTTCTCATTGTTCTTTACCCGCGTTACTCCCATGCTCTATATTTGGACCCGTCGAAGAACATACAAAAGAAAGATTACACACACATAAAGTATGTTCTAGACAGAGCTATGCTACGCTTCAGCATGCGGGGTGGCTACATCCAACACAAAAAAACAAATAAGGCCGGGCTTTGTTTCAGCCACAAGACTGACTTCTGTTGCATCCAGCAACCGGTAAAAAGTGAGAATGATGGATTCTACGTCATCCATCTAATGATGGAGTACAGAAGGGATGTGCAATCACTTTGCATGAAATCTTCATCCGATACCCATATCCAGAGATGGGCCGAAGCCTTTGGAGCCGTGCCAGATAATCGACTTTGAAATGATTTCTACCGGATCCAACAGAAAATTGCTTCCATCATCGTCAAAGATGTCCTCGAGGAGTATGGGATGTTCTACGCCGGCCCAATATCACGAGCTGACGTCCGAACCCGCATTGCCCTACAGCGTTAGGACATGACGCCTTTCACTAAGCTTGGATGCACCCTTCCGGATATGGACAGATGGGAAGAGTGAACTGCTTAAAAACAATGTGTCTGTTTAGTTACTTGTTACTTTCTGTACGACGAAACTTTTAGATGTATGGTGCCGCGCTCTAGTTAATTACTTTCGGTACGATAAAATTTGTTAACTATGTTTACTATATATGTTGCTTCTATTTCATAACTGTTTTGTTGAATTCGCTTCATGGTATATATATATGTGCATCTCTGATATGTATATAGATCAACGATGGCGACGAAGTGGTATGCCGTGTATGTAGGGCATGTTCCGAGTGTGTATGATCAGTGGCCAGAGTGTCAGGCCCAAGTCTCTAGCTTCTCCGGCGGAAACCAGAAAGGCTTTGATAGCAGAGCGGAAGCCGAAGCTAATTACTTGAGATTCATAGCACAACAGGGGATTCAGAACCAGCGCTGCTGCAAAAACTACTACATAATGTATCGCTTTTGATCATAGTGATCGCTCTTATCATGTATGTCTTAGTTTAGGTAGATGATGAAACATGTGTATATGGTGACAATGTAAGAGACATGTCATCATTAACTTGTATCACTATTTCGAGATGATGATGAGATCGACATCATTTGTGTTGAGACTATGTTGATATGATGAGACTATATATGTTGTACCACTTTGATGATGATGATGAGACATTCCTTTTTCATATAGTTCCAGTGTATGTGTATGTTGTAACTATATAAAACCTGTAAAAATACGAATAAAACAACATAAAAAAAATACTAGCAGTAGCGTGGGGTATTGGAGTAGTAGCAGCGCTGCTTACGAGTAGCGTTTTTTTTTTGAAGGGCCATGCTACTAGTATTAGCAGTAGCGATGGCAGAGGCGCGCTACTGCTAGATACAAATAGCATTAGCGCTGGTTCAAACAAGCGCTACTGCTAAAAACTAGCTGTAGCGCCGTAGCAGTAGCGCGCCTGCCCGCGCTACTAATAGCCAAAAAATCAGCGCTACTGGTAAGGGTTTTCCTAGTAGTGCATATATATATATATATATATATAAGAGGACGAAGAATCCCGACTGTTGTCATGGGGTAGCTTCTCCTTCATTTCCGTGTGCTAGACAATTTGATGTAATGCACTCGGGAATGAATGGAGGAGGTACCATCACCGACGATCGAATATGTACACCACATGAGAGCTGAGAGTTTCTTAGTACATATATTTAATTGTACAAGTTTAATATTTGAATTATGAACATAGGAAATGTCGTACTCGGATGACGAAAACCGTCTGGGGGAGTGTGACTAGTGCCACGACGACCGAGGTATGTGCGAGAGGTTCCTTGAGCTGGACGAAGATCGGCGCTTCAGCATTAAGCTCGAGGAGACCTTCGATGTTGAAACGGTATGCAAAGACGACTATATTTTTTTCGTAATTAAGCATGACTTCAACTATTTTAACGTGTACTTTTCATCCTTTCCAATTCGACTAGCTTATCCCATGCTATGCAAGACGCTATGTCCTGGAGAGGATGGGTTTTGAAGACCATGAAAGTATTGTAACAAAGAAAATTCACCTAAGGACCCATCATGGTGTGGATTTTGAAGTAAAGTTGTACAATTCTGAGAGTGTAACCCATTTTGGTTGCAAAAATTGGGAAGCACTTTGCAAGATGTATGGTTTGGATGAGGGTATGCTTGTCACCATGGATCTTGGTGATCCTGAAATCGAGCAAGACAATATGGACATTTGGGTCCTTGTTGATACGCTTCCAATTCTTCCCCTATGTGAGCTTCTCAAGCATAGTTATTAAGTAATTTATATTGTTTATTTCAAAATAGTTGACAACTTATTTCCATTGACAGCTTATTTTCATTCTTCAAAGAATGTGCGGAAGATGGTAGACAAAACCCACTACACCGATGGCTCCGAATTAACTTATAAGGAGAAGAATCATCTGATCGCATTTTGTAATGATCTTGAGAATTACAATATCTACAATCGAACTCCTCAACATTATGGTCAATACGTGCCACTAGTGCACGTGTTGAACTACGGTAACTACCATGGAGATACCCTGGTAAGATTTTTTACTATTACGACATACGAGCATCTTTTGCATACTTCTAAAACTAGTACATCATTTCTAACTACGAAATTATTACTATGTTTTTCAACAGATAATCCCGAATGATTGTGTGCCTCATCTGATGTATACGCACGATCGCCTTGATGTTTTGAACATACAACCAGGTCGTCCTATGAATCTCAACTGTCCATACCGGATTTCTAAAAGAAGTGGAGACATGACAATCAAAGAATGGAAAAAATGTATGGACAGTCGTAAGGAGGTTCTTGGAAGCAAAAGGAAGCGAAGCGCAAGAATTGGAGACAGGATGATCTCCATTCCCCATAATGGAGAGTCAGGGTCTATATTGTTTTATGCTATTTTACCTTAAAGAGGGTATTTATACCTCATAATGATGATCATGTGCTAATAACAATTAAGTAGGGTTGGTTCGATGACTATGAGGATGATGATCGTATGATTTGTTATTAATAACGAGTAGAAGTTGTATGATGATGATTAATTAGTAGAACTTGTTGTTATATACGATGATGCATGATGCGAGCGGGTGAAATGAATATGGATTGGATTGAAGTGAAGGCAACATGCATGTGGTACATGTCGAAAGTACTACAATCCAAACTTGATCAAGTTAGGATTAGTATTACTTTCGACATGCACCACATGTTGCCTTCACTTCAATCTAAGCCATGTTAACGTTAGGCTTAACAGTAGCGTTGGTAAACCAAGCACGAAGATATATAAGAGAGGACACTTCTCTTTATTAGCTAACTAATAACAACCTAAATTAACCCCCCAAACCCCTAACAACCAGCCCTTTCAAAAAAAAACCCTCAGCTCCAGCCAGGTGCTGACGCGTGGATGCCTATTGGTCCCGGTTGGTGGCACCAACCGGGACCAAAGGCCCGTTGCTTGGGCTGGCCACAACTGCCACGTGGAGGCTCATCTGTCCCGGTTCGTGTAAGAATCGGGACTAAAGGCCAAGAGCATTAGTAACGACCTATTAGTCTTGGTTCAAGAACCGGGACTAAAGGCCCTTACGAACCGGGACGAAAGGCCCTTTTTCTACTAATGATTATAGGATATGCATTTGTGCATAATGTTTTTTTACTAATTGTGGCAATACAAACACATTTTTGGTAATCAGAAGGACAAGCTCCATATATCAGCAAAACCCAGTGTATCAGGTCACCATCTTACAAGTAAAACACATTGTAACATCACAAAATAATGAAGGGTAGTTTCAAGCTCGGCCTCCATTGTGGTTACAATCAGGCTAGCTTCCTTGCATGGTAATAGAAGTTGGGCCACAAATGGGCCATTCTGCATATTTTTTATTGTGTGATTTTTTGCTGGTTGGACCACAAAGCATCCATAGGCACATTGTAGAAATAGAAAAATTCATATTCACGGAAACAGAAATTTCCATTTTAGTGTCTGTTTAGACAAAAATTTTCCACAAAATTCATATTCTGGCACGAACCTGAGCCGCCACCGTCCTCGAGGTCGGCCATGGAGGGTGGGGGGGGGAACCTAGTTGTAGCCGTCGTCCAGACCAAGATGCCCAAACGTGAGTCGAAAAAAGATATTTCTATCACGTTGACCATTTTTGGATTGCATCTGCTTGTTCGCTGATTTGGGTCTCGTGATTTGGATGCAGAGTTCCCGCTGATCCAGACGAAGATCGTCGATTTCTTCAAGATCCAGCGGCGGCCAAGCCGCCGGAGGATAAGAAGAGGAAGCGGAAGGCCACCAGCGCACTGGTGGTGTCCGAGAAGAAGAGCAGGAAGCTGCCCTTCACCCCCAGCAAGGACCCCGTCCGGCGCCTCACGCAGATGGCCTTGCTCGCCACGGCGCTCACGGCCACCAGCGCCGTCTTCAGGAACAACCTCTCCTACGTGCCCGACATGGCGCCCTGGTCCGCCAACCAATCCGCCCTCGTGGCAGGAGGGATGCAGCTCAGACGTTTCCTCCAATTCGACCACCCGATCTCCATTAAATTCAGTGTCACGATGCCATTTTAGTTTTGCTGAAGCTTGTTTGCCATCTCATTTCAGGTGATGCCAAGGGAGGATGCAGAGACATTGAGCCTATGCAAGAGGATGGTGGAGCAAGGGGCCTCTCCTCGTCGTCTTCAATCCGGTGGAAGGGTTAGTACTATCTGCACAATTCGCTGCTCATTTCTGATCTAGTATGTAGGTGTAGGAGGAGTTATGGGGAGCAGATCCAGGACATGGGATGCTAACCATCTACTTGGGAAGGGTTTCTTTCAAATTAGTGATTGGTAACTAACTAACCACGTGTCCACGTCAGAGTTTGATGTTAAGTGCCGATGGAATTTTGAGAGTGGTGATCTGCTCTTTCTTCCTCTTTAGTGCCGACATTTTAATTACTCGGGATATTCTAATGTCATTTGAATTGAGATCATTTTTTCACTCATGTTCTTGGGGACAAAATCTTTGTTTGTTTCTTATTGGTGATGCGGTAAGCTGACTTGAACCTTTTTCACCTTGGTCTGTGTAGGATTGGAGCCCTTGAAGCATTTGATTGGAGCATATGTATGCACGTTGCACTTCATCTTAAGCGACTGCGACTGTTACATGTTAGTTAAGACTTAGTTTTTGTGATGCATACCAGAGATAATGTTTTCTTCGATGATTTAGAGTTATAGTTGTCGTCAATATTTATCAAAAAGTTAGGTCAGAAAAACAGTCAATCTCAATCTTTCTAATGAAGTCAGTGGCAAGTAACAAGTTTTTTCCTGTTTGAATTTTCTGTACTTACACCTGCTTTTTGATCTTTTTATACACTGTGAGAGTTGATGTGGAGGTGAAAGCGTGTAATTCTGTAGAGGTTGCCAACACTAAAGTTTTTGACTTTTTTTTCCTCTTCGTAGTTGATTTAGTTGAATCCAAAACAATTATCACCAACTGTTGATTTGACCTGGTGATTGAGTTATGCTTATCAAGGATTATAACTGTAGTTGTTTCCTGTCTAATATTATTTGTCAGCAAATTTGTTTATTGAAATCTTGAATAAGGGAACTATAATAATGCAGATAAATAACGGTTTTTCTTATTTAACCAACAGGTGCATGTTATTTAGATATATTAAAACCGAGCACCCTCCCAGCCCTCTCAGGCCATCAGCATTTTTAATCGTTAGATCTTTACTTTTAGTCGTTTTTGGCCGTCGGATTCCCTGTTTTATTCCACGTTTTCTCGCTAAGTGGGCTAGGTAGCTACTCTGGTGGCAATTTCTGAGCACTCTGGTTCATTGGGCCTAGCCGCCTCACAAAGCCCACGAAGAAATTTACACGAGAGAAAAGGGCGAGCGACTACTCTCGAGAAACCTAGGTACGCCGTCGCCGCTACCGTCCACACTACCCCTTCCGTCACGCGACCTCACGCCACCTTGCCGCCGGCCTCCGGCCCTCCTATCCTCTCTCCCAAAGCCATCGACCTCATCTGCCCCCCTCTCCTCCAACCTCATTAGAAGAGAAGAGAAGAGAAGAGAAGAGAAGAGAAGAGAAGAGAAGAGAAGAGGGAGATCGACCAGGTCAGGCGCCGACCAAGGCGGCGGCCAGATCCGCCACGACCGCAACCACCTCGCCAAGGATCACGATCTTGGCCATCACGGAGATTGCGACCAACGACCAGTCCGTCCTGCATCACCTTCGCCGACACCGTGACTCATCGGCGACGCGGCCATGAACCATGCCGCCATGAACCCCGTCGGCACTGTCTTCGGTGAGAACTGCCAACTGACTGTCACCTGCTAATTTCCCCTTTTTTTGTTTTGTTTAGGGGCAGTCTTTGTTTTGCATGGTAAGGGCAGTCCTTCTGTTAGTTAATCAAGTTTCTCAGGTTCATGGGTTTGTGTCACGGTGTTCTGTGCTTGTGTTGCATATATATTTATCACAGTAGTACCGACAATGTAGACATGCCCAGAGCCTTGCATCCTTGCCATCTCATTCTTCTGTTGTCAAACGCTCAGTCAGCTATTCAGATTCCTGCATCTTTTTTTCCAGTTTTTCCCATATTGATCTATGTATTATGGTGAATCCTTCAATCCAAGATGCCATAAGACAATATAGAAGTTTGGGATTAATTCTTGGCTGAAACATATAAAAATACAAGTACGTACGAGTTGTTGGATGGAGGGTTGGCCAGAATTCCGCTAGCAGTCAGCATAGGAGAACCAGGACAGTGGCGGTGGAGCCTCGAGTGTCAGAGCACCGCTGTCGTGGTTCCCGCTTCATAGACCACCACCAACTGGATTCACCGCTGCTTGGATGAAAGCAAGGGAACCCATCCAGATTTGTCTGATGTGTTCAAGAAATCAACAGTGTTGTCATACATGACAGGCTGATTAACAGGGTCAGTGGATAAACACCCATCTTGTTAAAAGTAAAATAATATTATGTTGGTACATATTTGTGTATATGATGAGAGATGAAAAATCTGAGATGTCATGCTTGTGCATTAGCATGGTTCAGGAGTTTTAGCTGGTGCTTTTCAAGATCAATAAGACGGAGTGTTTGTTCGCTGATCCATTAAGTCCACAATGCAAGTGTGTACATGAATTTTCTGTTTGTATTGTACAATGAAAATTTATATTCTAATGTAATTACTATGGAGTCACTTACTCACTCCCGCTCTTGTTTTTGGCATATTACTGGGACCCTGCAGATATAAAACACACTGTTTATCATTCTGTAGGAACCATAAGCAATATATGGCAAAGACATCTTCCTAATTGTAGAATCATGCACGCTTTTTGGGCACACACATACATATATCGTAATATGTAATACTAACAAACAGATGATTTAACAAGCCAGATCTACTCGAGCAAATGTACCCGCCACTTTCTTGGGACATTTAATTGCCCATATAATCATGCCGGCTTTGATAGCCGAGACTAGAAGGGACATTATCTGTCTTGTTAGAAGTCTTGATCGTATATACTAAGGTCATAGGACTCCACATGCTACCAGTTTCATATGAAAAACAATCTTCACAAAACCTGATCCCCACCTACGTCAACTCACATCCAAACCATTGGCATCCAATTACCTCTTATATACAACCTCCACCTGAGCCTAGGACTGATTACTTAGACCAGTATGATCCTTTTGTTAGATATATAAATATGTGTGCATAGGCGAATCATTGATGTGGGAATGATGTTGATACTTGGTACACAATATGATCTCTGTTAATACGATAGTGCATTTACCTCAACAATTTCCCTATTCTTACTGGTCTTTGATCTTCTTTACACAAAACAGAATGGAATTCTTGGATTTGAAGAAATTTCCCTTGCATCTCCTGGCAAGAAAATTGATTGTACATTCAGAAAAGAATCATGGTATTTGCATGGATAGTTTACCTTTAAATATGGTAGTAGATTACAGAAAAAATTCTACTATGAAAATGACACATAATAGAAAAGTCTGCACCATACAGTGGCACTTATACCTTGCATCTCCCATACGATAACTTGTAGTATGAATTTCTGCTTAGAGTGATTAGATGGACCTGGAAGAAATGTACAACCACTGGCACATTTTTGTAGAATGTTATAAATTTGGAAATAAATTGTAGCGCCTGCTTTACTGTTATCTTCCATTTAAATTATAGCTTTTGATCTTGTCATCTTTACATGTTGTTTAACATCCTATGCAGCTTGACTTTGATTCAAAGTGCACGAACCTGAATGCAGGCATCATTTTGACTGGAAGGCCTTTCTTTTTTCGTTCTTTGGGATCAGCAAACATCGTTGTGCAATTCAATACCTGGATGGTTTTGGGCAGCTTTATAATTTAGTAAACAATACTGACACCACACTTAATTGAAATATTTTGTGTGTTTCTTGTGCTCACCTTGCAAGACCTTAAAAACAAGATGACAAAGAATTTGGTATACATTTCCTAATTAAATATCTGTCTTATATTGCAATTTATATTATTATCAATGATTGTTTGATGAATTAAATTTATGTCTTATCAATGATTGTTTGATAAAATATATATTACCTTTTCTAACATAGTAAAGCTATGTTTAGAAGTATCCAATAATTAACTTGTGAGGAGATCAAAATCATGCTTACTCAATATCATAAATAATGAATGAACATGTACAATAATCAGTTGGGTACCTACTTTTAGTTCAAGGGGTTCATGATTTGGATAGTGTTTATCGATGGTGGTTTAAATCAGTGTCAATTAATTTGGATTGGAGGGAGTATCATGTTTTGTTGTGTCATATATATTATTGAAATCCCTACCACTCTGTTGATAAAATGGACGGGCGCGGCAACACGCGCCATCAATGATCTAGACTTGTGATCATTTTTGGTCACTGGATCAACTTTCTCAAGTGGGCATGGGCTGCTGCTCCCGTAACAAAATTGGGCTTCTCTGGTGAATTTGGACAACATGGGCCTTTGAATGCTTCGCCAGGTCGTTGTGCTGATGTTTTCATAACGCTCCTCCCCATACTGGATCCCATCGCCGGTCCTCATCCCCATCCCCGGCGGCGCCCTAGATGGAGGTCGATGGCAGATATTCCTATGGTGGCCGCGCCCAGCAGTATCCATGGCGGCACAGGTATCCTCCCCGTCCTTTTTATCTTATCCTTTCTCCTCCGCATATGACCCTCATCCACCGCGTCCCACGCACCTCCGCTGTGGCCGGATCCATGGTGGCGCCCAGCGGGATCCATGTAGGCGCGGCCACCATATATCCATGTAGGCACGGCGACCATAGCCCAGTCCGGTCCACCGTTGTCCCCCGTCCTCCCGTCCTCCTTCTTCCCTTTCCTATTTGCTATAGAACAAAAGGGGTGTTGATGTGTGACTGATCCATGCCACCTGCTGTAGAACAAAAGGGTTGTTGTGGTCACTATCTTGTATGAAGTAATGCCCAATCCTTCTGATTACAAATAAGCTTTGTTAAAATTTGGATCTATTTCTTTTATTGTGAGTTTATTAGTTCTAGAGTTCGATATTGATTTACCTCGTGCCAGCACACCAAACAAATGATTTTGTTTCTTGATGATGGTTCTATTTTACTAGCAACTGAGGACATCTGTAATATCTCGATCTTCTCTGTGCAGAATGTGGAGAGACACACAGACCTGTAGAGGATCGAGGAAGTGACTCGGTGGTCAACTAATAGCTAAGCACACTAACATGCTTGATATTCCCGATCTATTTGTACGTGTTTGATGTTTAGGCACTAAGGCACATGCAAAACAGGGGAGCAACAAGTCCAGGCAGTTGCCAAAGGTGAGGGCACACATAATGTGTGCCGCAATGTTCGGCATCTCCCTCATCCAATTCGCCAAACAAACATCAAAACCAATAACAGATTTCTGATTTATTCCCTCCTTCTCGATGTAAGCAGACCTTTCCAATGCATTTCTTTTCTTGTATGTAAACCAGATTCACATGGCTTGGATATGCAATTGCTTGATATTGTTGTCATTACATGGACGCTCTTGTGGCCTCATGGGTAAAGTGTAGACTCTAATCAGGTGATTCGAGTACCATGAAATGTGATTACTTCTGTGCTGCCTATGACCATGTAACGTAACTTACAGATCTGAAGTTATTTTTTTATCCTTATATATTTGATTCTCTGTCTATGGGCATTTTTCTTTTTGAGTGCTTGCGCAGCTAATTGAAACCCCAATAGAAAATTTCAAAGACTACATTAAGGTATATGCTCAGCTCTTTATGTTCATTTTGAATTTCTCATGTTTTATGGTGGAGGTTTTTATATGTAATTCTCTGATTACACTCCGCAAACATGCATTAGTTGTCAATATCGTTAGCTGTCCACACTAGAAACTTACCTTAGTAGTGCACTTCTATGTAATAACAACAATGCTGCTGGACAGGTCCTTTCACCTGGACCCATCAGTTTTCTACATCTCAAGAAATCTGAATATCAAGTTTTCAAACTTGAGTACCTGAATTTCATTTGTCCAAATGAGAATTGTGTAAGTCGTACAAACTTCCTATGATTTGTTTACCCAATTCATCTTACAGATATCCTATCTAGGGAGAAAATATACAACCCATTGTTACATTAATGATGCTAGCATCACATAGGAGGTTGTTCATGTCATCCAAAATTGCTACAAGAATCTAAAGCCCAATTGAAATCATTTTTTACCCAAACTGCAACTACACTGTAGCTTCTTTTCGGAGCTCTACACATGTTCGTACTGTCCTATCGAAGTTGGTGTACTAAGATATTAATTAGTGAGTACTGCTAAACATGCACTGTGTTATACGTAAATTAGCTGCATGCCATGTTGAGCACTTGCTTTCTTGGTTCTTAGTTTCAGGTTTTGTTGCCTGGTTCTATTATTTTTTGAATAATGCTATTAAGATGCAGTCGTGTCACTTTGCCTCTAATATTTCTACACATCTTTATTTTCTCTACCCGCGTGCTCCTATTCTAAGTGATCTCTATGTTAGCTTCAAGGTCAACCTTAACAGTCAATGGGAGGTTTATCCCTAATAATAAAATGTAAATTAGGAAAATGGAAATATAGCAAATCTTGTTTGTTTAGGTAAGCAATGTCATGACTTGAATACCAAAAGTGTTTAAGTCCAAGGTTGTTTTGTGTGTAGGCTCACCTGAGTGCAATTATCATCTATGTCTATGGATAGTTTGGAAAGGCTACAATGGGGTTGCTCAGAGTAAGTTTTGCATTGGTGTTATACTGTTAGTACATTGGCATGTAAAATATTTTGTCTTGTGATGTTTGGTATTAAATCACATTTCCTTTCTCCTCTGCTATATTGCAGGGTTCAAGGCTTCCTGACAGGTGACCATAACCATTGTTCATGAAACTACTTATTGCTCTTGACGAAAGCGATGCTGAAGGATCAAGGGTTCAATCAAGACGTATTAGTTACCTTGACCATTTTGTATATCTTTCGATTTCTTCAGTTAAAAGGCCATCGATTACTGAATTGTGTCTACTATGCTACAATGAATTATGATTTGTATATTGGTAATGTAGACAAATGAATTCTATCAGAAAAGGTGGACAAATGAATTCCACAACTACGTGAGCTTTTCTTAATTAGATGTTGTTACTTTCAAAAAATATGTACATATACAAATATATGTGTTTATTCCTATAATTTGATTATCAAAATAGACGGGCGCGGCAACGCGCGCCATCAGTGATCTAGTGATTATTGTGTTGAAGGGCTGATTGCTGACCTATGCCTTTGATGTCCATTTTAGTTTACATTTTAGGTTTTGTTTTAGTTTACCGAATTAATTTTTCTTGAACTGAACTGTTTCTGTGCGGCCAGTCGGCGCCCCTCTATTTTCTATGATTGATAAATCCTTCCTCACCTTATTTTGTGTGATTGATAAATACTTGTTTCAGTGGTGCAATGCTTTTTTTTTGCTTAAGCATGGTTCTGAGTCTCTGAATCTCGCTGTTACATGAGAATTGTTTTTCCTATGATGGTGGTTGTTGCTTAAGTGTCTTCAGCCTACACCTTCAATATATTTATGATAATTCCTTTTAATAGCATGTTGTTCCAATGATCTTCTGTTGCTTATTTAAGAAACAAATTAGATTCTCATGTCCTTTAATAGTTATTTATGTACCTGCCTAAGAAGATCATGCCAATTTCTTAAGCAGTGGGTAGTGGTAACGAGTTTCCTAAGATGACTTTGTGTTTTAATTACAACATAGGCCCATCTGTTACTTTCTAACGTTTGGTGTTTCCGCAGATATGTAATGATGTTGCAATTGCTAAGATAATGGAAGCAACACTTATTTTGCTAGTTCTGAAGCAGGACCAAATATGGAAAGACCAGGCGTAAGTGCTACTTTCTCTTGTACTAGGTGTCCCTCTTTTTTGAATAATCACATTGCCTTCGCTTAATCTACTAATTTGAGACGTTTGTGGTTCCTTCCTAGGCTCCTAACTAACTGCATAGATACTGATTATTAGTATATTGTGCTACACCATAATTAGTGCTAAGTGAGCTGTGTCTATTGTTTACATTGTCATCCGCGAAGCCGGCACTGTCATCTTCTCGCGTGGCTGCCTCCAGCCCATCCAACCTTCTGCTCCCCTCCACCAGGTGAAAGCAGCACCACCGCCCACGCCCTGCCGTCGTGACTGCCGATGACCTACGGGCCCGTCTCTCTCTCAATCTCGATCTCCTTGTGGACTGAAAGTTGGTGCCATGTGATAATTTTATGTGATTTGATGCGTCTGGTTCTTCCATGATAATTATGTTTGTTGTCTTGAAGGATGGCGTGGTTGATGCAATCCGTGTATCCCTCACAGGTCCACTTGGAACTCAGGCTGCAAACCATCAAATAGGTGCAGTAATGAACTTTTCCTTTCCCGAGCATTTCATTTTCCTCTTGTTTTTGGTTGCTATATTGTAATGTTTTTTTTTCAGTAGTGCTTTGCCTTATCTATTCCTATATATTTATCTTTTCGAAATCATATTTTATTTGTACTGTGTGACCTGCCAATTTAGACATTGTCAGTACACCTATTACTTTTCGGTTATATCTATATTAGTTAAGATGGTTCGTGCAGTTTGATGGCATTTTTATTCTTCTTCTTGGGGTCTGTTGTACTTTATAGCTGAAATTTCATTATATACGAATGAAAAAGAAATGGAATGAGCAAACCATGTGTATAAATATTACTCCCTCCGTCCCAAAATAAGTGTCTCAACTTTGTACTAACCTTGAGATATTTATTTTGGGACGCAGGGAGTACTAACTACTGATGCTTTGCATTAGTGATTTAGAAGTAATTCATGTTGTACCCTTAGGATCAAAGTATAAATTGTTTTCATCCAAAGAAATGGATTATAGATTTACCAATTATTACGTACAATCTGAAATAGGCTAACTAGCAGAAAAATTGGTTCGATTATGATAATCTTGTGTGGCTACCTATACATTTATTGTGTTTACCTTCTTGCATACTCCCTCCGTAAACTAATATAAGAGTGTTTAGATCACTACTTTAGTAATCTAAACGCTCTTATATTAATTTACAGAGGGAGTACATCTTTTTAGGGGTCATCCTGGTTTTTATTCCAATTGTTTACAGGTCACCTATTTTGTTGATTATTGTTGGGTGCCCAAGCCATTAGAAAAGAGTGATGCCTCAGTCAAGGTAGATCTGAGGATAGAACCCAGGGTGGCACTTTGCAAATATTGTACCCTTCGAACAATACACCTGTATACTTATTAGTACTAGAGAAGTATGCTGCGTTATCAAAAGGCAATCGACTAATCCCAGTATCTCACACATGATTGATCACAATAACTAAATAGATTCTTATTCCCTTTCCCAGGGCAGAATAAAATTACAATTATCTTATCAATCTTATCTAGAAGGGTTTAACTGGAGAGTGAAGCAACAATATAAATAAAAAACCCATGTTCATATTGGTGTGGCAATCAATACTAACAAACTATGGTTGTGTGCGTTTAAATGGGATGTTGGTACTTCGGGCATTGTGAGGCTTCTCAGAGCTTAGCGGCTCTTGGCAGTTGGATAATTTTTTGTTGCATTTCTGGCAATTCGATCATAGGATGGAAAGACCTTGGCCGTTGGATCAAAAGGTGACCCAATGCACAGATGTCGTCCGTTCTTCAGGCTGCTAACCTACAGGTTTATCTCCCTCCTTTTCCCTCTGCTTGCATTTGTTGTGTATGCTGATGGTCTCTTTCTTGCAGCGGTCATGTATAGGGCCAGAACAACAACGCCGCTCCCACTACTCCCCAGTGCAGAGGATTTCCGTGCCGTGGAAGCTCCAAGGCACACCTGACCTCCTCCTTTTGGTGATGTTTATCAGTTAGTGAGGTTTCTGCACCTACGCTCTATGACGCAGATTGTGTATGCCTCTTATTTATTTTGGTTTATTTGGGAGTAGACATTGGCGATATGTATTTTGGATTTAGACCTATAGAAAGGGTATGTGTTGTGACAGTGCAAAGCTTTTTAGGGCTATCCTCTTTCTCCTGTTGGAAATTATGTCTCATATTTATTCTCCTTAACTTGGAAATTATGTCTCATATTATATCCGCTGAAGCCAATTTAGAAGGACTTGCAAACAACTGTTCATAGTTGTGGTACATCCACTTTATGGTGTGGTTGCCTACTGCTGGAATAATTATTTCTTCATATATCAGTTTCATGAACCATATGCCAGCTTCATTGATTCCACAACAGAATATGGACATTGTAGTCTTAGAAGATAGGAATGCTGCATATCCTATGGTTATTGAGCACAAAACATATGCTTATATAGATATTGTCAACTGAAACAGTGTGCTCCCAGTTTATATTAATGAAGCCACCTATTAGTATGCTTAGTAGCTATGGCTCGGTAGTTGTCTCTCCGTTATTATGTTAATGCTCTTATTACCCCTCCTATTATCGCACTTTTGGTATGGAATTTTATGATGAGTGGTTGTGCTTTTGGTTTCGAACTTCATGTCGAGTGTCTATTTTTTGTGGTCTTATCAACGCACTGAAATCGATTCTGACTTATGTTTCTTCTTCCCTTTATTGTTAACTTGTTTGAATGTATATGCTAAATCTGGATACATACCAACTTAGCATTATTTGCTTGACCAAAACACTGGGACCGGCACCCTCGCTCCGAGGCGTGATCCCGATCTAGTGTTGTATATATGAGAGCTTTCCTAGAGAAGCTTAGGATGGCAGAAGAAGTGGCTCCGCTTCTAACTCATCCTTAACATCTGCCAGCATCCGGAGGTTATTATTATCAATCGATTCTCAGCACTGAGAAGATGGCCATCATAGATGGATTCGGTGCCAATGATTTGGTGATTTCAATCAAAAGTATGGACATATGTAAACTAAGCACCAAAATTTTGTAAGCCGCATGATTAACCCACTAAGTGATACCAAATCAAGATTTTTTGGAAGACCCAGCTTGTTCTGGAAACAAACAATACGCCACACTAGTTGCATTAATATTGCTTGTGTGTAACTACTGAAGAAATGAATGGTTGCAATTCTACTTGAACGAGATTCTCGTGTTCCCTATTTATTCCGTGATGGTAGCCGAGGACCAGCTTTCTTTCCCATATATTTATACACGGTTCCTCCTCTAGCATTGTTGGTCATTGCGTGCTATCTTACCATTTGCATCTTAATGCTCTATTACTTGTAGACATGGAGGCCTCAGGATGTTTTCAATGAGATCGGATAGAAGGGACTTTGCGTTGCTCATGCATACATAATGTTGGGTGTACCGAGATGTCTCTCTATCATTGTTTACTGGGAAGAACTACCCATCCATGCACAGACACACTAAAGTTGAGCTCATCGGCCAGCTCTAGGGCCTGGGTTCGGCAATACACCAGCGCCATGCCCCCCGGGAGCACAACTCGGCTCCATGCAAGAAAATAGCGAATCGCAATATGTATGGTCGTCCCTGAACGTTTTTCTTCTTGTTTACTTTTCGGTTACCGCTTTGTTAAAATTACATTTTTAATATAATTTTCTGTATTATAAACAATTTTTTAATATATGGTGAATATTTTTCAAATCAATGGTGACATTTTTATATACGGTGAACATTTTTCAAATACACACCAAACATTTTATAATATATAGTCGCCATTTTTTAAACATTTTTTAAATACACACCGAACTTTTTTAATATACGGTGAACTTTTTATAAAAAGAAAGTGAATTTTTTAATATATAGTGAACTTTTTCATAATACACAATGAACATTTTCCAAATAGCATGTTGAATACTTTCTGAAAAAATAATAAATAAGGATAGAAAAGAAAAATACATAACACTGATCAAAAATAGAAGACTGGTAAAGAAACACAAAGAATAAATGTTTGCAAATGCAAACAATGTTTGAATTTTGAAAATATTAATGAATTTAATTTTTTGTGAAATTTTAAAATATCTGTGAATTTTAAAACTCTTTGCAAATTCAAAAAATGTTCACAAATCAGGAAAAACGAAATAAAATGACGAAAAAGGAAAACATATAAAAATTAAATAAATAAAGACAAAAAACCGAAAAACCAAAGATAACCAACTAGAATATTCCCTAAGCCACAAGGACGGTTCAAGAAGCTCCCCAAGTCCAGCTTGGAAATGAAAATAACAAATTTAGTGTTTAACGTCTGCTTATAGTTCGGAACGCTCTAAACATATCTATGAAACATCACTTTACACACATAATTGAAACTTGTTGATTGCACAATTGAAAAATGTTAAACATGTACTCCTTCTGTAAAGAAATATAAGAGCATTGGGATCACTAAAGTAGATGGAAAATTTTCACTGTGTATGAAAAAATGTCCCTCAAGTATAAAAAATGTATTTTTTACTTAAAATTCAATATGTATAAAAAATGTACAATGTGTTTGAAGAAAATTAGAATGAAAATGCGTTTGAATAAAAATCAATTGTACATTTACAAAATCGTAAACATATATCAAAAAATGTTCCTCACATATTAAAAATGAACAATGTGTATGGAATAAGTAGACATAAAACATATATATGAAAAGTATTTAACATTTATTTATATAAAAGTTTCAAATGCTCTTATATGAAACCTTTATATAAAAGTTCCAAATGTACTATTGTTTTTACAATACGTATGGACTAAAGTAGACATAAAAGATGTATATCTTTTAAAAATGCTCAAAGTGTATATAAAAAAGGTTGCTGGTGTATTAAAAAATGTAAAATGTGTTTGCAAAAAGTGGACATTAAAATATAGGTGATAAAATATGTTAATTATATATTTCAAAAATGTTAAATGTGAGTATAAGAGGTTATAAAACACTCAAGGGGTTATAAATGTACTTCTCAAAACTATAACGTCTCTTATCCTCTTTATCCAATCCATGTTGCTAAGACTGACGTCAATTTTTTGTTTTTCTCCAACTGCTAAATTACAACCACTTTGATACAATTTAATAAAAATTACTCATCAGCCCACTCAAACAATACCTTCTGCTCTTCCAAATCTGATCCCAAATTAAAAAAAAAACTCGCATATTTTCTTCTTCTTCTTCTTCCTCCTCTTCCCCTTCTTCTCCTTAATTGGTGGTATGTGGCTATTTGCTAGGAATAATAGTGCGCCACTCACACTATGTAAATCTCCAGATGCTATTGTTATTGTCTAACAATTAAAAAACTATGCGTTGTGTCTGTCAGGTCCGGTCTTACCCTTTAGCAAACCCTAGGTCAATTTATTTTGTGCCATGATTAGCGTCAAAAAATTTCGTTTGCCCTTGAAAACCAGGCAAAGACTCATACCGATTACCATGTGGGATGTTATGTGCTATATATTATTATAGTTCTATTTTTAGGGTGTAGGTCGCATTTTAGAGTTTTGTAGAGGCCTCATATTTTGCGGGCTTGCAGCCCTAGTAGCTAAGCTAATTTCACCTTGTATATACTCGGCCGATGCAATATTCTGCCACAGATAGCTTGCCACCATCCAGCTTAACCAACTCGAATCGATTCAGAAGAAGATGCTTTAAAATCATGGCACTGAACTTTTGCTTCGGTGAATCTGTAACTGATCGACTAAGGGATGATCCAAATGAGACTTTGTGTAAAATCCAACTTGTTAGTGAAAGGTATAAGAAGTCATAGCAAGTGGTTTTTAATTTTGTGTGTGTATGTATGCACGCGCGCTAACACTAACTGTTTTTTCATTTACTGAAGTAGTGAAATGCAACTAAAAATATTATTGAAATGGTTGGACCTCAGTGAATGAGTTTATTCTGTGCCCGATTCAACCACCTTATTTATTCTATGATGATAGATGAGCAACTTCCTCCTATGGGATTGTTCACGTTCAGCTCATCCCCAAACATTGCATGATCTCTTACTATTTGCCTCCTTGAAAATTAATTGGGTGATTACTCCTAGACATGCATGGAAGACTTCAGGAGGTCTTCAACAACATTAAGGACTGCTGTCTCGACTTGATGTGCTGATGTGACATTCTGCTCACAGCAAAGCAGAACCAAGGGACTCTGGATATGTGAGAAACATTGCAGTAGCCTCTCCAAATGGGAGCTTCTTTATCAGCTCTATAACTGAGCTCATCTGAGTTCCTGATATAGCTGCCGAACTATGTATCATTACCTTAGCTGCTCCTTCCTAACTAGGACTTCAAGGCATTGGCATGCTATTGTGCACTCTACATCAGGCACAACGATTAATGGTGTCTTAGCATGCCGATCCCTTGAAGTCGTTATTTTAATCATTTAAAATATATGAAAAAATCGAAAGTTTTTCCTCACATTGTAGTTCAAATATTTGTTGTCCTACGAAGCTTGAAGTTTATATGTTGTTTCTTTTCAGAGAAGCAAAAACGACAAATGTGCCTGCATGGATTGCGATGCAGAAATGAATGGCTAAGATAAGGGGTTCCTTGAAATAAGCTAACGTAGCATGGTAACTTAAACTTACTATGTCTCCGCACACAGGACACAACAGACCCGACACTATTGGAAAAAGTGCTAGTCACAATTTTCGTTGGTGCCGCGTCATTTTGAACGAACACCAGCACTATTTTTTAAAATAATAGCAGGCTATTTCGTACCACATAGGTATGCTGTTATTGCTAGCATAGGAGTAATAGGGAACGCAACCTGTACGTAGGTCCCAACATTCTTCCATATCAAAAGTTTGAGCTGGTGTAGCAAAAGTTCCCTACGCCGGTACTAATCGGAATATCTATGGCGTCCCCGGGTAAGTTACGCCAGTAGTACATTTTGCGGGCCCATCAATTTTTTAGCCAACATAACACCGGCGTTGGCATTTCCGGAAAGCCAGGGATACAAAGGATTCTAATGACGTGCTCCAATATGTCAACGCCAGTAATTACGTCGCATCACTATTCATGTTTCACCACTAGCATCCATTAGATATTTTCTTCCTCCTCCTCCTCCTCCTCTCTCTCTCTCTCTCTCTCTCTCTCTCTCTCTCTCTCTCTCTCCTCTTCTTGAGAAAAAAGACCAAATTCTTTCTCTTGATTTCTTAAGTAGGTAGCTAGTTAGCGAGCTCTATGCTAGTTCACACACTCACTCGCCAATTAAACAAGCTACTTCTATTCTCCACCCACTCAACCACACACACACACACACACACACACACTAGAGTTGCCAATGTTTTGGCGAAACGTTGATTCATTTTCGTTTCGTCAATCTTTCTGGCACTCATATGTCCCTTTTTTAGCAAAGGTCATGCTGATATGTTTTATGCTGTTATTGCTAATATATCTAATTATTTTAGTACTTTTACCATTGCAGCGCTAGTTGATCGCCGCCTATCGAAAGATTCAATATGGATCAAAGTGTGAAGGGCTTTCTCAATTTCGCGTTGGAAATATGATACAAAAGGGTGAAGTGCAGATATTATGTCCATGTTCGACATGCGAAAATGGAGTTTTGAACAACCCGTTCAAAGGCAGCGTGCTGGCGCACTTACTCTGTCGTGGTTTCGTCGAAGGTTATACACGGTGGACAAAGCATAGTGAGGAGGATCTTAGCGATGATGAAGGAGGAAACAATGATGCGGAAAACTTTGGCGATGAAGAAGAGCCGCCAGAAGGAGGAAACAATGAACATGCGCATGGAGGAGGAAATGATGAAATGCCACCCGAACATGAATAGGATCATAAGACTGTAACACAGGATATGTCATTGGCTACAATGCTACAAGATCCTCGTTTCAAAGATCTGCTTGGAAAGAAGAAGACAACCGAGAGAGCTGCTATTAAAGAGGCTCTAAAGTTGGCGCAACTGCAAATAGACGCGAAAACTCGATTGTATGAAGGTTGCAATCCCGATCACACCCGCCTGCACGTCACGTTCAAACTTCTGACATCAAGGAAAGATTCAAGAATAAAGATGCAAGTCTGGATGCTACATTGGAATATTTACACAACGTTTTTCTAAAGGGGAATTTGTTGCCTTGTAGTGTAGATGAGGCGAAGAAGATCACGTGTCCCCTTGATTTGTCGCATATAAGATATCACACATGCATAAATGATTGCATCTTATATAGGAATGATCATGAGAACAAAACTGAGTGTCCAACTTGCAATGAACCCGGATACAAGCCTGGAAAAGAAGGAACCTTGAAAGGTTCTATGGTACCTTCCGTTGATTCCTTGCTTGCAACATTATTTCGCTGGCCCGAAGGAAGCAAAGAACATGACTTTGCACAAAACAAGAAAATCTAAAAGTGTTGGATTATGAGACATATCGCAGATGGTTGTTAGTGGAGAGTGAGGGAGTCCTGGATTAGGGGGTATCCGGACAGCCGGAGTGTACACTTTGTCCGGACTATTGGAGCGTGAAGATACAAGACTCAAGACTCCGTCCCGTGTCCGGATGGGACTCTCCTTTGAGTGGAAGACAAGCTTGGCGATCCGGATATTATATTTCCTTCCTTGTAACCGACTCCATGTAAACCCTAGCCCCCTCCGGTGTCTATATAAACCGAAGGGTTTAGTCCTTAGAGGGACAATCAAAATCATAATCATCATAGGCTAGCTTCTAGGGTTTAGCCTCTACGATCTCGTGGTAGATCAACTCTCGTACTACTCATATCATCAATATTAATCAAGCAGGAAGTAGGGTTTTACCTCCATCGAGAGGGCCCGAACCTGGGTAAACATTGTGTCCCTTGCCTCCTGTTACCATTAGCCTAAGACGCATAGATCGGGACATCCTACCCGAGATCCGACGGTTTTGACACCGACATTGGTGCTTTCATTGAGAGTTCCTCTGTATCGTCGCTGCAAGGCTTGATGGATCCTTCAATCGTCAACAACACGGTCCATGGTGAGACTTTTCTCCCCGGACAGATCATCGTGTTCGGCGGCTTCGCACTGCGGGCCAATTCGCTTGGTCAACTGGAGGAGATCGATGGCTATGCCCCTGGCCACCAGGTCAGGTTCGGAAATCTGAACTACACGACTGATATCCATGGAGACTTGATCTTCAACGGATTCGGGCCTGTGCCAGGAGCGTCGGGCAGTCACGATGGGCACGGCTTAGACCTGCTGTCGGACAATGCTCGGGATGTCGTCCCTGCGGTAGCCCCGGAACTAAATCCGGAGCAGACTGCGGTGCCTAAGGACGGGTGGATGGACCCCGCCACGCAGGCCTCACAGTCATAGGCGGTAGAGCCGAACACAGGCCTCACCCCCAAAGAAGCGTGTGACACCGGAACCCCAGACTCGTATCCGGCTGTAGGTTCCAGTCCACGCGCTCCTGAGCCCGCCGAACCTGGTTGGGCTCATGTAATGGAGTTCACCACTGCGGACATCTTCCAGCACTCGCCCTTCGGCGACGTGCTGAACTCGTTAAAATCTCTCTCTTTTTCAGGAGACTCTTGGCCGAACTATGTCCTGCTCGAGTGGGAAGCAGGCGACGAAGGAATTTGTTGCCCAGCCACCACCCACTTCATTGCCACTGTCGACGATATATCAGACGTGCTTGACTCCGAAGACATCAACGGTATGGACTAAGATGTAGGAGAAGATTCAGAATCACTGGGGCGCTGGACTACCACCTCGTCATACAATATATACATGGTGGATACGCCCAAGAAGGACGACGGCGACAATCCGGAAGATAAAACCCCTGGGAAAAAGCCAAAACGACGGCGTAGACACTGCTCCAAGTCCAGCAATAGTAAAAAAAATAGCGACAAGAGCGCCTGAAAGATCGACACCCTAGTCAACTCCGAAGGCAACAACGACCATATGGACCCAGCAATGGAGCAGGATGAGCCAGGTCACGCCGAACATAGCTCGGAGCAAACGCCCGATCACAATGATTCGGAGGGACGAATTAATCAAACCGCCCCGTGAGAAGAACACAGTCCGGATGACGATGCATTCATCATCCCGGAAACACGCTTGGAACAAGATAACCTCCACAGAAGGCTTATGGCCACTGCGAGAAGTCTAAAGAAGCATAAGCAATGGCTAAAGGCCGCATAGGAAACGCTCAATCGCAGATGGAATAAAGTGCTAGACACTGAAGAAAAGTACGGCGACGATCGCCATACAAAGAGCTACCCAAAACGCAAGCTGCTACAAGAATTCGACGACGAGGCCGTTCCAACAAAGGGCAACACGGCCAGGAGGCCGGACAAACCACTTCATAACTGCAACAGAGCAGCTACCGATGCCGAACACGATTTACGCGAGCTCCTGGATAAGAAAGTCGGCGCGGCCAGGTCCATCTACGGATCTAAAGGACACACCCCGGCGCAGGACTATGGTCACCAAAACAATCATACCGATTAGATAACAGTTCGGCACAAACACCGGACACAACAACAGCCGACGGCATGCGACAGCACGTCCAGATATAGAGGGGCTGCTCACCCCCTGTGCTTCACTGAAGAAGTACTGGACCATCAATTTCCACAGGGTTTTAAACCTGTGAACATAGAGGCATACGACGGAATGACAGACCCAGGGGTCGGGATCGAGGATTTTATCCTGCATATACACACGGCTTGTGGGGATGACCATCATGCCGTCAAATACCTTCCACTCAAGCTGAAGGGACCAACTCGACAGTGGTTGAAAAGCCTCCCCAAAAATTCAATTGGAAGTTGGGAGGAACTCGAGGATGCTTTTAGGGCCAATTTTCAAGGGACTTATGTCCGGCCTCCGGATGCGGACGATTTAAGTCACATAATCCAACAGCCCGGAGAGTCCGCCTGCAAGCTTAGGAACAGATTCCTCACTAAGAAGAATCAAATTGTCGATTGTCCGGATGGCGAAGCCCTAGAGGCCTTCAAACACAGCATCTGAGACGAGTGGCTCGCCAGACACCTCGGCCAAGAAATGCCAAGGGCAATGGCAGCCTTAACAAGCCTTATGATCCGCTTTTGCGCGGGTGAAGATAGCTGGTTGGCCCGTAAAGGCACCAGCAACCCAAGCACATCCGAAACAAGGGATGGCAACGGGAATCCATGGCGTAATAAAAACGAACGTCAAAACAAGGAAGAGAGCCCGGACAGCACAACGGTCAACACCGGATTCAGGGGCTCTCAGCCCGGTCAACAAAAGAAGCCATTTAAAGGCAGTAAAGAGGGACCGTCCGGTCTGAACAGAGTCCTGGACACACTGTGCCAAACTCATGGTACCCCCGACAAACCTGCGAACCATACTCACAGAGAATGCTGGGTCTTCAAGCAGGCCGGCAAATTAAATGCCGAACACAAGGGAAGGGAAACACCAAGTGAAGACGAGGATGAACCTCGCCAGCCGAACATTGGGGGACATAAAAAATTCCCACCAGAGGTAAAAACAGTAAACATGATCCACGCGACACACACACCCACGAGAAGGCGCGAACGCGCACTCAGAGACGCATACGCTGTAAGGCCCGTCGCCCCAAAACTTAACTACTGGTCGGCCTGCCTGATCACCTTCGATCACAGGAACCGCCTGACTAGTATGTGGCACGGAGGATCAGCTGCCTTGGTGCTCGACCCAATAATCGACGGATACCATCTCACTCGCGTCCTCATGGACGGCAGTAGTCTCAATTTAATATACCAAGACACTGTCCGTAGGATGGGGATAGACCCCTCCAGAATCAGACAAAACAACACCACCTTTGAAGGGGTGATACCAGGCGTTGAAGCCCACGGCAGGGGCTCCATCATACTGGAGGTAACATTCGGTTCCCCCGGCAACTCCAGAAGTGAAGAACTACTCTTCACCATCGCCCCCCTCCAAAGCAGCTATCACGCATTGCTCGGGAGAACGGCATTCGCCCGCTTCAACGCAGTACCGCATTACGCCTACCTCACACTCAAGATGCCCAGTCCACGCGGCGTCATCACCGTTAACGGAAACACATAGCGCTCCTCACGCACGGAGGAATACACGACGGCTCTAGCAGCCGGACTCTAAGCGGCCTCCAATACCAGAAAGCATGGCTGGTCGTTAAGACACGGACACGGCTAGACGAGTCAGGCGGCCAGGATAAACCTGAGCTTGGGCACCATGTACACAATCCTATAAAGGACACCAGGGGCTAGAGATATTTAATACGGCCCCACTGTTGGCTTGACCTTATTAACATGCCAATGTCTTACACTTCTACTATCCATCGCACGCTTATGTTATACTCTCCTACATGAGTTTTTCTTTTTCACAGACACACTTCGCGCGATGCCCTTCCAGGAAACGGCAGAACAGAGACAAAGGCGCAGACGTGCAGCAGGGCCCCGCTCAAAGGTTTCTCTTTACATTAAGCCCCTGTGTAAACCTTTTTTATTGTCTCTTATTGTTTTCACATCCCATGGGTAGTATACCCACAGAGGGTACTGCCGTTATTGGCATTTCGCCACGACAGACTAATGCACATACTTGGAACTACAGGGTTCATAATGAAAGGGCATTCTTCGGCCCATTTTATATTGCAAAGTCCGAATACCTTCGGGAGTGTTCGGCATCACGAGTTTGGCCTTATATGCATCAGCTCTGAATCATGTCTTTGGTCAAATGTTGGGTTTGCCCCGCTCCTGGGTTTGCCACCTTATGTTCCGTTCTTATCAGCTAAGGCGGCCAAAGGAGAACTACTGCGATTCTGCCCCGGTTACTCCGGACGAGCACCTCAGTAGAGAAAGCCGAAAACTGATTGTCATGATACAGCGAGAGACTGTTCAACCACTCGAAGACTTACCGGAATCTTTAGGATTCCTCCGCATTAACGAAGGTCCGTTCCCCGGTCAGGTACACACGTGCCCATATTCGAATGCACGCGAAGGTACCAGGGGCTACATAGTAGCCCCACCGTCAAACTCCTATGGCTAAGTGAAAGTGTTACAGCTATATAATTCGTTTGCATAGTTCGACATGTGATCACCTCCTTAACGGACCAAGACGTTGGATCAAGTGTGATTACGCATATTTTTCGCGAACACCCCCGCATTGTATGTGTGGGGACTGAAGCCAACGACTGCTAACTTTCAGATTACGTACATACATAAAAACGGTCGCACAGGAGGCACAATAATAATTTCGGGCACAAAGTATAAATATAGCCTTATATTCAAAATAACATTGTTTTTACAATGACACGATTTGTCACTCGAACATGACATTCTAAGAGCACAGAGCCTCTATCAAACGGGCACCTTTTGTTACCTGCTCCTAGTATTGCTCAGCCGGATCCTGGCCTCCCGCCAGATTCTGGTTCGCAATGATGGTGGCCTCCATATCCGTCCAATATGCTTTAACACGGGCAAGTGCCATTCGTGCACCCTATATACACGCCGACCTCCTCATGGCATCGATATGAGGTATGGCACCGAGGAATTGTTGCACCAAACCAAAATAACTGTCCGGCCTAGGACCCTTCGGCCAAAGATGGTCTATTACAGACCGCATTGCAAGCCCGGACAGCCTATGAAGCTCAGCTACAGCAGCCATCTTCTCACTCAACGGCAATGGGCGTGCGGGAGCATTGAATTGCGACCAGAATAGCTTCTCCACTTCTTTATCACCTTGATCCCTGAAAAACTTGGACGCATCAGCTGTACTCTTCGCCAAGTCCGCATACGCGTCTGCAGGACTCTAGCGTTGATGTAGGGGAGCATACTTCGGATCCAAAAACTTCATCCGCAATAAGTAGGGGTTCCCAGCCGCGATTTTCCTGGCCTGTCGAAGCTCCTCCCGCACATCCCTGATTTTGGTCCGCATCTTCTTGGCCGCATCAAGTGCCTTGTTCAGGTCAGCCGAATTAACCCGATTCTCCTTTTCAAGGAGCTTATACCGGTCGGCAGCATTTTTCAACTCCACAGCCATTTCGGCTATCTTGTGTCTGCTTCGGCGATGAGCAGCTTGTTTGTCTCTCAACTCTTCGGCCGCCTTTAGGGAAGCCGCATTACTAGCCCGAGCTTGTTCCTTGGCCTGGGCAAGCTCCGCCCTCAGGGCTTCCACGGCAGCAGCACCATCTGCATCCCACACATATCACATCAGCATTATACTCATTTTAATTTTTCCTATGAAGGAAAGCAGATCACATACCTTGTGACTCGTTAAGCCACTCGTTTACAAGCGTGATGTCAGCATCAATAGCTCCAATCTGCCTCCTTAGTTCGGCAACTTCAACGGACTGGTCGGCTGTCGGATCCTTAGACACCTGCGCATATATGCAGTGCATTCATTACTTACACAATATGATCCTCCGTTTGCCGCCTAGGGTGGGCAACCAGAGTCTCAGGGGCTACTATCCATATGGAGCACACCTAGCGCGTGCCTCACAGCCAAAAATTATGTATTACATACCTCAAAACTTCTGAGTAGGCTCGCAAATGCTTCATTTAAACCGATTGTGGCGGATGAAATCTTATTGAGCACCGTGCTCATTAATGAGCGGCGATCCTCCGAGAGTGCAGCTCATTCTAGAAGGACCGTCAGCATGTCTGGCCGGACATCGACCTGTGCCGGACCCTTCTCATCGCCCCCCGTGGGAGCCGATCGCTCGGGGCACAGGGTGGCCGAAGGAGTACCTTCTGGCTTCCGCAGATCCGGACTCCTCCGTGACGACACCTCGGGGTCGCCCTCCTTGTGAGGTGGAGAGGTTGGTGGGGTCTCACTCTCCATCATCCCTGGAGGAAGGTCCCCCGAAGACGAACTCTGTCGAGAAGGGATGCTAGCCGGACTGCAAAGAATCGATCCTAATTATTGTACTCGGAGAAAAGTAGTACCTTCGAATTTACGGTTAACTTACATCTCGGTGGAGGGCTGGCCCTCTGGCGGGCATGACGCGGTGGGGGCGCCCATCGGGGCAGAGCCCCCTGGGGACGCTTTCTTCCCCTGTTTGGGCATCTCCGTCTCCAAGTCTTTGGAGGCAGCCCTCTTCTTCCCGCGTGGGGAGGAGGCTTTAGACTCACCTCCCCGTCCATCCTCCTTAGGGGAGGTAGAAATTCCCCCGGTTTGGATGCGCAGTGTGTGAAGTTCGGCTTCTCTGTTCTTCCCTTCGTCTTTCCCTGAGGGCATTTTGCTAAGCACCCAGCCAAGCATCTTGGCTATGGTAGGACTAGGCGAGCCTTCGGGAAGTGGCGTCGGACACCTGATTCTCTCTGCTTTGCTGAGCCATTCCTGGCCATGGAGGATTTTCAGAATAATGATTATGATAAATATAAACGAAGTGTTCGGTTTCATGGTTACTTACTTGGGTATCTAGGCGATTGCAGCTTAGGCCCGCATCCTCGGTGGTGTCCGGACACTTTACTTGTGGTCCGAAGAATAGTTTACACATCCCTTCGAGCGTCAGGCCGAAGTAGTGCAGAATAGTCCGCGAACCCTCTGGATTGAATTCCCGCATCCGGAGAGGCCGGCGTTTGCACGGCAACACCCATCGGATCAGCGTCACCTGAATTATGCTGACGAGGTTAATGTCCCTCTCAAGAAGCTCCCGGATGCGGCTCTGCAGTATGGGTACATCACTAGCAGACCCCCAATCCCGTCCCACATTGGTCCATGACGCCAGTTGAGGCAGAGGGCCCGAACAGAAGTCGGGAGCAGCCACCCACGTTGTGCCTCTGGGAGGTGTGACGTAAAACCACCTCCGCTGCCACAAATCGGATACCTCTGGGAAAGAACCCTCTGGCCATGGGGCATCGGCGTTTCTGCTTATTACGGCGCCTCCGCACTCCGCATGTCGCCCCTCAATCATCTTTGGCTTCACATAGTGATGGGGTGACGTGGGGTGACGTGGAGAAAAGCCTCGCACATAGTGATGAACGATGAGATATGGAGGATAGCGTCCGGAGCTAGATCATGAAAATCTAACCCGTAATAGAACTGAGCCCCCTCACAAAGGGATCGAGGGTGAGGCCCAGGCCGCGGAGGAAGTGAGGAACGAATACGACACTCTCATTAGGCTCGGGGGTAGGGATGACCTGCCCTGGGGCAGGAAGCCTGTGCTGGATGTCGGCAGTTAGATATCCTACCTCCCTAAGCCTCGCAATGTCCTCCTCTTTGATCGAGGAGGTCACCCACCGGCCTTGAAGGTCGGATCCGGACATAGTGGAAGATCCGGGGTGTTTGAGCTTGGGCCTCGGGTGTTGGAACTCGAGATGCGAAAAGACGCAGGGGTGGTGGAAAAGAGGTATAGGCCTCGGCCCCTTTATAAAGGGGGTGAATATCAACAGTCCTCAGCGTGACCGCTTGAGACTTATCTAAAAACATGGAGTCATACCAACAGTCGCCATGGGGTTGCGCACGCCCGTATTGATGGAAGATCCCATAATAAGGGGAACACGATCTCTGCTTTCACAGGGCGTGCCGATAAAACTGCCTCGCAACGTGTGTCGAGGTGGGCTAAGAAAAACCGGTTCGTGTTGGGTTGGGCAACGATGCAAGGGCATGATGTACAAAGATTGCCCGCAGATCAAATTTATGTTGTGCTCCCTACGGTGGTATGTGAAGATCATCTTGCGGATCCCGACATGGCCTAAGTGTTTGATAATTACTTTGGAGTATTCGGAGATGGAACCCGCCTTGCAATGCCGAAGACAAAACTGCGCACCGGACTCATCGTCATTGAAGCCTGGTTCAGGGGCTACTGAGGGAGTCCTGGATTAGGGGGTATCCGGACAGCCAGACTGTATACTTTGTCCAAACTATTGGAGCGTGAAGATACAAGACTCAAGACTCCGTCCCGTGTCCGGATGGGACTCTCCTTTGCGTGGAAGACAAGCTTGGCGACCCGGATATTATATTTCCTTCCTTGTAACCGACTCCATGTAAACCCTAGCCCCCTCCGGTGTCTATATAAACCGGAGGGTTTAGTCCTTAGAGGGACAATCATAATCATAATCATGATAGGCTAGCTTCTAGGGTTTAGCCTCTACGATTTCGTGGTAGATCAACTCTTGTACTACTCATATCATCAATATCAATCAAGCAGGAAGTAGGGTTTTACCTCCATCGAGAGGGCCCAAACCTGGGTAAACATTGTGTCCCTTGCCTCCTGTTACCATTAGCCTAAGACGCATTGATCGGGACCCCATACCCGAGATCCGCCGGTTTTGACACCGACAGAGAGCACTAGAGAATTTATAACCAGAATTCGCAACAGAAGCAAGAAACCCTAGGCTAGGTGTCAGTAGTGATGGACTAAATCCATTTGGCAACCAGAGTAGACCACATAGTACGTGGCCCATATTTGTATGGATGTACAACCTCCCGCCCGGCTCTGCATGAAACAAAAGTACATACACATGGTTATGCTAATTCAACCAACCTGGCAATGATATCAACACATATCTTGAGCTATTGAAGGAGGAGTTAGAAATACTATGGAAGACCAAAGGGGTCAAAACCTGGGATGCCAGCATAGGAAATTATTTTCACATGAGAGCAGCATTGCTCACGACCTTTCATGACTATCTAGGCTACAGATATATTTCTGGAGAGGCGTGCCATGGACACTGCGGTTGTGTTAAATGTATGGATGACACATCTTTTTGGCAGCTATCGAAAAAGGATAATAGCAAAACAGTGTTCATGGGCCATAGAAGGTGGCTTCACAAAGACGACGAGTGGAGAACTTGTGGAGATCTGTTCAACAACACTGATTATACCCGAGGGCCAACACATAAGAGGCCTGGAGCAGAAATCATGCAAATGTTAATGAATTGGGAAGATTGACCTAAGACTAGAAACAAAAGAAAGAAGTCCTCTGAGAAAATGCTGCTAGAAGTATGGATAAGGAAATATGTTTTCTAGGGCTTGCATTATTGGGAACTACTCCGTACGCCTCATTCTCTTGATATGATGGATAACACAAAAAATGTGTCCGAGTGGTTTTCTTGGCACACTATTTGACATGCCAGAAAAGAGTAAAGATGGTCCGAGGGCTAGACAAGACTTGAAAGATATCGGTATTAGGGAAGAGCTTCAACCCTCATCGTCCATTACAACCAAGGACAAGGTGAAGGGAAAAGAAAAGCCAATGCCAACAAGTCAGCCCAGGGAAAAACTGTATCCAAAACCAAACATGATTATTGCCCCCCAACTTGCTTCACTCTCTACGGGATGAGGTTTCTCAAGTTTTCAAATGCGTCGAGAACATGAAAGTTCCTTCCGGCTACTCGGGACTCATACACAGGTATCTTGACTCGAAAAAGCAAAGGTTTAGCAACATGAGATCGCATGACTGTCATGTGATGATGGCACAATTACTTACGGTAGCTCTCAGAGGCATAAGGGACGATCACGTCTGCAACACACTTATTGACTTCTGCAACTTTTTCAACGCTATGTCTTGAAAGTCAATCAGTGTGCGGCATCTGACATGAATACAAGAGGAGATCATTTCAATACTATGTGAACTTGAGATATACTTCTCACCGTCATTCTTTGATGCCATGGTCCATCTACTAGTCATATTGTTGCGTACATGAAAGACCTTGGACCGACATTCTTGCATAACATGTTCCCGTTTGAACGGATGAATGGAATTGTGAAGGGATACATTCGTAACAAAGCCCGTCCAGATGGAAGCATCTTCCAGGCCTATCTAATCAAGGAATGTATATCATTATGCAAGAATGTCATAAATGATGACCAATCTCTTGGTTTGCCATTGAAGAGACATGCTGATAGGCTCGAAGGAGTGGGTCATTCACACCTAAAGCATGATTTAAATGTGGACATAAAAACCCACCAAGACACTTCGAAAGAGCACACACAGTAGTGCTACCACACGTAGACATAATCAGTCTTTGGCCACAAACACACAAGGAGACCTTAAGGAAAGAGCACGGAATAGCAGGGAGGCAGAGGACCGAGGCCCGAATCATTAGAGAGCACAGCTCCAAATTTGCTTCCTGGTTCAAAGAGCAAATTCGGGACAAACCACTATCGACCGGTATAGCCAATGCAAATCTCATCTATGCATTAGCAGTAGGCCCCGCTTGCACTGTTGCCACATACCAATCATATGGTATAAATGGATACACATCCTATACTTAGGCGAAGGACAAAAACTGTGGTTACTAAAACTGAAGTGTGATGATGTTGTAGTTGACCAAGAATGAGAATAATAGATACTACATCAGGATCGAAGAGATATGGGAACTTGAGTACGACGAAGATTACACGGTGCCATTGTTCAGGGTCAGATGGGTGAAGAACGTCGAGCATGAAGAACGTGGTTTCATTACCATGTCTATGCCTGAAGCTCAACCTGCTGGTGCAAAAAGAGTGAAAGGAATCATTGCCTAATATGAGCCTTCGGTATTCTCTAAGGACGTGGCACAACGCTTCTATTTAACTGACCCTTAAAAGCCGAGTCGTGTTGTCCTCCGGAGAGGCAAAAGGAGCATCGTCGGGATGGACGGAGTCGCCAACGAGGATGACTATGATCAATTTGCCACGGACCCAATAGAAGAGGAGATGTATGAAGAGCAAGACTACACCACAAGAAGGAGCATAACTACCTTGCCTAGGACTGGACGTCCCTTCCCGAGGAAGAGTCATAGCGCCGGCCGGAAGTACTCAAGCAAGATTAAGAAGACCGAAACCGTCATTGAGAGGGTTGTCAGACAGCCTTGTACTACGTGATTCGTTTGTGTACTTATTTTCTATGTGTGCCATGTACGCACCCTAAATTAACCGCACCATATTTATGTACTCTCAACCACGAGAAGAATTTGTGTCGTTGTAAATATCTGTATTATGCATGCCATTGCTCAAACGCCATCCACGAATATGTGGCCGACCCTATTTTAAAACCGTACTGCTGGTGTTGGCCACGTCACTTGCGCCAGCACTAACAATGAACAACTAAGCTTAATTACCCCCTGAGAGTGAAAATGGACTCGTTTTAACTTTCTCCCCCGTCCCACCACTACTAGGAAAAGGGTATAGATGATATGGCCACTAATGGCGCACCAGACATGTGGTGCGCCAGTACTATATAGCAGTGGCACACCATGTGCTGGTGCGCCATTAGTGTGAAAGACACTAATGACGCACCAGACACATGGTATGCCATTAGTAACAATTTTATTTTTATTTTTCCAAACATAGTAATGGTGCACCAGGGCACAGTGCGCCAGCCACAGAGTGCGCCACTACTATATATTTTCTTTTTTGCAAAACTCCTAATGGTGCACCAGGGAATAGTGCGCCATTACTAGTTTAAACTAGTAATGGCGCACTGTGCCCTGGTGCGCCATTAGTATATATATATATATATATATATATATATATATATATATATATATATATATATATATATATATTGCAAAACTACTAATGGCGCACCACCAGCAGGTGCGCCATTAGTAACCAGGGTTACTAATGGCGCATTTGTAGGTGGTGCACCATTAGTAACCTGGGACCAGCTAGATATTTTGGACAGCCACACCTACCCACTCACTTTCCCAACTTCATTCTCTACACCTCCTCCTCCAAGCTTGTCTTGGCTGCATCCTCCTCCTCACCTCATTTGTACCATAGATTCATCCAAATTAAGTGGTTAAATTACCTTTTTTTGATAGGTAAGTAAGGGGGAAGCTATGTTTATGTTGTTCTCCCTCCAACAACGTGCACATGCACTTTTTATGGCCTAGCTAGATCTATGTATGTTTGTGGTGTTGCATATGTTTGTGGTGTTTCATATATGTTTGTGTTTGCAGGTACCGGTATTTGAAGTGCGATAGTTGCCAATATTTTGCCGGAATGTTGATTCATTTCCGTTTCGGCGAGAATTTTGGCACTATGCATTTTTTGGTCCTATTTTTAGGGAAAGTCATGCCAAAATTTTTCTTGGTTCTAAAATATCGTTTTGCTCTACCCCGCAGGCGATCATGGTCTGCATGATGATCGAAGGCATCATGAATAGGTTTTTGAGCTCCGCGAAGGCCGACATGCTTCAAAAGAACGAGACGGAGATAAGATGTCCATGTCGAAGATGCAAGCTGAAGAGCCTTATTGCGGACCCGGATTCCGAGCAAGTGCGGGACCACCTGCTCTTTCATGGTTTCATGGATGGCTATCGGTGGCAAGGTAATGAAGATGACTATGAAGTCGTCCATGGGGGTCGGGCAAGAAATGAGGAAGGGCAGCAAGACAACCACCGCGGATCGGGTGGGCGAGAAGACGAAGAATCTCCAGGACATGATCATGACGGTGATGTTGTACACAGTCATCATGTAGAAGATGCCAGACATGATGATGAGGAAGATGCTGGAGCAGACGAAGGGCATGATCATGAAGATGAAGATGTCGGGGGAGCAGACGACGATGGACCATCAATGGGCTAGGTGCAGGACCCTCATATTCAAGAGCTACTTCTCAAGCAGACGGATAACGCAAGAGCTGGCGCCCGAGAGAAAGCCAAGCTAGATCAACTGGAGATAGACGCGGTTACTCCATTGTATGAAGGATGCAGGCCCAAGGATACCTGCCTGAAAGTAACGCTCATGGCTCTGGAGATAAAGGTAAAACACAAAATGAGCGACGCATGCTTCGACGAGAACATGTCATTCTGGCACGAACGTCTTCCCAAGGGGAACAAGTGCCCGACCAGTTTCGAGGAGGTGAAGAAAATCGTGTGTCCTCTGGATTTACCACACATGAAATACCATGTGTGCATCAACAATTGCATCATTTATCGGGACAAGCACGCGGAGTCTACCATATGTCCGGTGTGCGGCGTCACTCGATACAAGAAGAGGAAGAAAGCTCCTCGAAAAGTGGTGTGGTACTTTCCAATCACTCCTCGTCTACAGCGGTATTTCACGGACCCTAAGGTAGCAAAGCTCCTGCGTTGGCACGCGGATTGGGAGGAGAAGAAGCGAGAAGATGACGCAAATGATCCGGAGATAAATAAAAAAAGACAAGATGCTGAGTCACCCTAAGGATGGGAGCCAGTGGCAAGCATTGAACTTCGAACACCCAGAGTTTGGGAAGGATCCAAGGAACATCGTGCTGGGCGCGAGCACCGATGGAGTCAATCCGTTTGGCAACCAGAGAAGCACACATAGCACCTGGCCTGTGTTTGTGTGGATGTACAACCCTTCCCCCTGGTTGTGCATGAAGAGGAAGTACATTCACATGAGTATGCTAATTGAAGGGCCAAAACAACCAGGGAACAACATCAATCTGTATCTGGGGCTGCTAAAAGAGGAGCTAGACACGCTGTGGAAAATGCCAGCCAATACGTGGGACGCCACAGAGAAAGAATATTTCCCTATGAGAGCCGCACTTCTCACGACGGTGCACGACTATCTCGGTTACGGATATCTCGCGGGGCAGGTGGTCCACGGATTTTCTGGATGCGTCAGGTGCATGGATGACACAATGTATCGCCAGCTAGATAGAGATCCCGGGTCTTTGAAAACCGTGTTCATGGGACATCGAAGGTGGCTTCGCGACGATAACCCATGGAGGAAATGCAAGGATCTGTTCGATGGTGAAACCGAACCCCGAAGACGCCCGCGTACGAGGAGCGGCGAGGAAATAGACGAGCTGTTGAAAAATTGGAAAGATTGCCCACTGCCGGGAAAGAAGCAAAAGGTGCTAGAGCCATGAAAGAAGCGAAAGGTGCCAGAGCCGCTGCTGAATGTATGGAAAATGAGGTATGTTTTCTGGGACTTTCTGTACTGGAAGATCCACCATGTGCCTCACAGCCTTGATGTCATGCATATCACGAAGAACGTGTGCGAGAGTCTGCTTGGTACCCTGCTCAACATGCCAGAGAGGACCAAAGATGGGCCGAAAGAAAGGGCAGACTTGAAATCAATGTGCATCAGGGAGGAGCTTCACGCTAATGATGATGATGAGGAGGCGAAGCAGGACACGTAAAGTCGTCGCAAAGGCAAAAAGGCCAAGAAGACCGGAAATGACTTCCCTCCCACGTGCTTCACTCTAAGTCAGGAGGAGATCGATCAGTTTTTCACCTGCCTCGTAGGAGTAAAACTTCCTTACAGTTACGCGGGGAAGATAAGCAGAAGTTCAGCGGGATGAAGTCTCACGACTGTCATGTGCTGATGATGCAGATACTTTCAGATGCAATCCGTGGAATCATGGACGCGCACGTCCGTGAAACGCTATTTGTCCTATGAAACATTTTCAACGTCATCTCTCGGAAGTCGGTTGGCGTGAGGCAACTCAGAAGGCTACAGGAAGAGATCGTGGTGATACTATGCGAGCTTGAGATGTACTTCCCGCCCGCATTCTTCGATGTTATGGTGCATCTTCTGGTCCATATCGTGGAGGATATCATCCAACTCAGGCCGACGTTCCTGCACAGCATGATGCCGTTCGAAAGGATAAATGGTGTCATCAAAGGATACGTTCGCAACATGTCATGTCCAGAGGGAAGCATAGCCAGGGGCTTTCTGACCGAAGAGTGCATCTCCTACTGCACGGATTATCTAGGCATCGAGAACCCCGTTGGTTTGCCCGTCAACAGGCACCTCGGCAGGCTCGCTGGATGGGGTCACCGTGAGGGTCACCGCGAAATGCATGTCGACTTCGAGGGTCGACTCGCCGACTTTGAAAGAGCAAACCTAGTCGCGCTACAACACATAGATGTGGTCGATCGTTGGGTGGTAGAGCACAAAACCTTTAGTGAGAAGACATACAATGAACGAGGCCAACAGAGGACGGACGGAGATATAATCAAAGAGGACAACTCATGTTTCACGTGTTGGTTCAAGCATAAGCTTCTGTCGTACCCTTTACATGAGGATTCTTCCGTGGAAGAGCAACTCATATTTGCCTTGTCACAGGGCGCTGAGCACAACCTGATGACGTATGAGGCGTCCGATATCAACGGCTACACATTCTACACCGAGGGAAAGGACATGAAGAGTGATGGTTATCAGAACTCCGGGGTAACGATGGAATCCTACACCGGTAACGACAAGGACATATACTACAGAAGGATCGAGGAGATTTGGAAGCTGAGCTACGCTGGAGAGAAGGTCTCGATGTTCCGTGTCAGATGGGCCAAGAACGTCCTAAAAGAAGACCGGTATTTCACCACCATGGTTATACCCGAAGCCAAATCCAAGACCGCGAGCGCAAACGTCACCGTGAAAAATGAGCCATGGGTACTGGCTTCCCAAGTGGACTAATGCTTCTTCATTACCAACCCGCCAAAGCCCAGTCGTGTTATCGTGAGGAGAGGCAAAAGGAAGATCATCGGAATGGATGGAGTCGCCAATGAGCAAGACTTCGACAAGTACGGCGACCCGAAGATGGAACATGATGACGACGATGAAGTATCAACATACACCACAAGAAGAAGCAGGACCACCCTACCTAAAGGACGTCCGTTCAAGAGAAGAACTCCATTTACGAAAAAAAAGGGCAAGAAGATCGATTGTATTTAAATTGTAGCCTTCATTTCTTGATTGTATTCCATAATCACTTTTTGAACTCATGAATATTTTTAAATTACGTGGACACTCGATCTCGATCCCCCTCCATCTCGATCGCTATCCCACCTCGCCAGATCCGGTCCCCCTCGCCGCCGAGCAACCCTCGCACCCTCTCCCCCGCTCCACCGGCGGCCGCCGCCGACCCCTCGCACCCTCCCCCACTGCACCGCCGCCGCCGACCCCCCGCACCCTCCCCGGCCCGCTCCACCATCACAAATTAATGCAACTAAAATTGCAAAAAACAAAACAAATTTGATTATATTTTCAAATAAAAAATTTGATGATATTTTCAAATAATAAATTTGATGATAGTTTTTCATATTCATAAATATTTTCAAATAACAAATTTGATGATATTTTTTAAAAAATTATTATTGTTTTTATAAAAAAATATTACTGTTTCATACTCATATTCATTTTCTAAAAAATCATTAGATGCAACAATTTTTTTTACTTATGGCGCACCTCTGGCTGGTGCGCCATTGCTATCTAAAAAAAGATTACTAATGGCGCACCGATCGGGGGTGCGCCATTGCTATCTAAAAAAAAGATTACTAATGACGCACCGATCGGGGGTGCGCCATTGCTATCTAAAAAACATACTAATGGCGCACCGCTGCGGGGTGCGCCATTAGTAATCTTCCCTCCTAGCTAATTCCTCCCTATCCCTCGCCAGATCCCTTCGTCCCTCTCCCTCGCGAGATCCACCCACTGCCCCGACCCACGACGCCGCCGCCCCGACCCCTGCCGGACTCCACCCCCGCCGCCCCGTGCCCCTGCGCCCCCACAACTGCAGCTCCCCCGCGCCGCCGCCCCCGCGCCCCCACAACTGCAGCTCCCCCACACCGCCGCCCCCGCGCCCCCACCACTGCAGCTCCCCCGCGCCGCCGCCCCCGCGCCCCGAGCCGGAGGAGGAGGACCAGGAGGAGGAAGAGACGACGATCGCCTCTACCTCAGCTCAGCCAGGCCACGTGACGCCGCCGTCCGCGTGCTGCTCTGCTCTACTGCGGCGTGGTCTTGTGCCGGCCACGAGCCCTAGGGATCCGGCATGACCGCGGCTTCCTCCGGGTCCAAGGCGTTCGGCCAGCACCATGTACGCCCTCGACTGCAGGTGAGCCCCTCCCCTCCACTTCCTTCTTCTTGTTCTTCCTCTTGCCCTCAACCTCTGCTCTGAGTCTCAATCGCTGTGCAGGGCCCGTCCATCTCTGCCGAGCTCACCACACCGCGCGAGCTCAACGACCGCTGTGAAGGGCACCACCACGCAGGCGACCCTCCGAATGTCAAAATTTCAACATTTTTATGGAGTACAATTGTTACAGTACAGTGAGAATTGTGTATGATTGTGCCTAAAGTAGATAATAGTGGACTTTAGGCTCTTTTAGATGCAATACTAGTGAATTTTAGTTAACTCCTTACAGTTCAGATCATATTTTGATTGTCAATAATAGTGGACTTCTAAGGCTTTTCTAGAGGCAATACTAGTGGATTTTAGGCTTTTTTACAGAAAAATAGGGGCAAGACTGTTACAGAAAAATTTAGTTAGGTACAGTTACAGAAAAATTCAGTTAGGCTTTTTTAGAGGCAATACTAGTGGATTTTAGGTATCTATTTGCTTGTCCTTCAAATAGGGGCAAGACTGTTACAGAAAAAATTACTAAATACAGTTAGCTACTGTCAAAAAATTCAGTTAGATACAGTTAGCATCATGTAAGAAAATGGCCATAATGTGCCTTGATAATGATGTATTTTGTCATAAAAATATCATATTTGTGACAGTTAGCATCAGTTAGGTACAGTTAGCATCAGTTAGGTACAATTAGGTACAGTTAGCATCAGTTAGTTGTCATAAAAAAATTCAATTAGGTACAGTTAGCATCAGTGAGGTACAGTTAGGTACAGTTAGCTACTGTTAGGCTTGTTAGATTAATCTTCATTTTACTGTACTTTAGTTCCGGTGGGTCGATTTCTTCTCCCTCGTGTGGCATCACTGTCATATGACAGTATTAGTAAGCAAAGATTTTGTATCCTATCGCCATTGATTTTGGGGGCTGTATTGCTTTGCTTGGATTTTGATTTTGATTTGTACTATTGGATTGGGTTGAGGACAAGTTTTGTAGGTCTGGAACTTCAAATTCCATTCCTAGGTAGGGTAGCAATAGCCAGTAGCTTAATTACTTAGTTTTGACTACCTGTCTGTCAATCTCTAGGCATGTAGCTGTAGGCTCTAGAATTCAATTCAGATAAGCACCTATCTATCATCGTTTTCATTTCATTCTCACTTCGTTGCACCTATATATGTATGCTATATATCCTACCTCTCCACAAACAAACATAGATAGACCATTTCTTACTCTAGATAGGTATGTACCCAATTCCTACACTAGATACATAGATAGGTAGCAGCAGCTTAACTACCCCCAAATCCTCCTCCTTCAAGGACTACTTCTGCCATTTCTTTGCTCCATATAAATTGCAGACAAACAAATTAATGTGCTCATATATTCACATTACAGTCAGTCAAACAAATTAATGTGCTCAATTTATCTCATGTTGATCTCATGAGTTAGGTACAGTTTGCCGGAATGGAAGTTAACCTGGGCCTAGTTAAGTATAGGCTTGGGCTTGTTGTTGAATGCTACCGTTGTCCTAGCCACTTAATTTCAGAATTGAGCTAAAGATTTGGGGGGTAGTATTTCTGATTTTAGAGCACCTTTGCTGGATGTATTTTGTGATGAAAAAGGCTCTTCCTTTGCGCTAGTTTTCCTCTCATTTGTTTTTACGCAAGGTTATGATGATGGAAGAGACATTACTGAAGTGTTAAAGTATGCATGTTTTGCTTAGTTGAAGAATCTGAGATATTGTGGTACGAGTTCGTGGCTTAAATTTGCTTGTCTTTGTTGTTGCCCATGATGTGCAACATATGCAGCTAGATTGTTCCTGCTCTTGTGTATCTGGTTTTATATTTATAACTTGTCATCACTGATATTCCAATTGTGGTGTCCCTGTGATACAGGGTTGGCCGTTTAATTGATACACACCAAATTTTGCGGTAGCAGTGGTCGTTTCCTAATCAATCATGCCTAGTAGACTTTTTAATTAATTAGGAGCAGTGAACCCTTGTTTTGGAAACTTAAAACTGACTGGCTGTTTAGCAATGTTCAGTAGGACCGAATTGTAGTAGCGCATTTACAGGGTAAGCTTGATGCATTCTTTCCAGTATGTGTTCTTCTTTACTTGATGGTGTGATGAAATGGTGCTTGATCTGAAGTTAGAAAGCAAGAGTTGACAAAGTTACGTCAGGGCGTAGTTTGTGATGATGCTACTTGTTATCTTGTGATGATGCTACTTGTGATCTTGTGATGATGCTACTTATGATCTTCTGAAATGACCCATTGGCGACTTCATTACGCGGGGATAATAATTTTGCAGGTACCCCAAGAGGCCCTTGAGTTTTCCTGAATGTCGATTAACTTCTGTTCCGGCAAATTCAGGTACTCCATATGTCCTATTTTCAGCAAAGGTCATGGTGAAATTTTCCGTGAATTTAGGATGACTTTGCTAAAAATAGGACATATGGGGTACTTGCGACTAATGCATGGGCCGGGGTATCTTAGTACTTAATTAAGTAGGATCAACTGCCCCGCCATTCTTGCTGCATTAAACCATAGGTGGCAATAGAGCCAAGTGATTAGGCCCAACTTAGAATTCTCCTTCCCTTTTCTTTATAGGGTATATTATTAGAAGATACCCATATATATATATCAGTCAACCTAGGGTGCCTCGGCATCGATAAACCCTAAATGATGAATAGCAATTAGTGTGCCTCGGCGTTGACAAACCCTAAATGATAAAACCTTGCCTTTTTTGGGTGCCTCGGTGTCGATGAGAACCTAAATGATGTACGCTTAGGCTTTTAGGGTGCCTCGGCATCGACAAACCCTAAATGATAAAAGCTTAGCTTTTAGGATGCCTCAGTGTCGACAAACCCTAAATGATGAGACCATGATCTTGTTCCTTGACAATAACCAACTTTTTGACCAAATTTTTTCCTATTTAGAGCAAAACATGGCCCACAACGATGAGGCCGACGGTTCGGGCAGCAAGCAATTCTGGGAGCTGTTCCAGGAGATGGAGGAAGAACCTCACCGCTATGAGGACGCCGCGAAAGACACCGATCCTGACTACACAACCCCTCGTGGCGTCGGGGATGACACCACTGCTGGTGCCGTCGAGGATGCCACCACTGATGATGGCAGCGCACGCACAGATGGCAGCCAACCGAAGAGGTAACGGAAGGACCGGCGCCCGAACGTGCTCGGCACCGTCAAGGAGGAATTTACTAAAGTGAACTCCGACGGGCATCCAACAGCGCCCAAAGAATTAGTCAAGGGATACTCGGTTCAGCTCGGGTGCATTCTCCAGAGCACCGTCTCGATCAACACCGAGAACCTAAGGCATAAGGACCAAGGGAATTTGCGCAGCCTCCTCTTCACGAAGCTGCACGAACGATACAAGTTCCCCGCTGACTTTGCAAACACACGCCTCTCAGGGAATAAAGTGAACAATGCCGCCCTCACGAGGATGAGCACGACCCTGTCTACTTGGAGAAGCACGGTGAAGGCAATGATTGAAAAAGGTGATAGTTATGAGAAGATCAAGGCGAAATATCCTTTGATCAGCGAAGATGACTACAAGGAGTTAAAGATCAAGTCAGTCGAGGAAAGAAATGCAGCAGTTGAACTTAGGGGTCCACCAACTCGGTCCCGGCGGTTACAGAGTGGCGGATCCTATATGGGACAAGGAGGACGCGGAGCGTGCCGAGCAAGGCCTACCGCCCCGCTTCGAGAAATACCATGACAAGCAGACCAGGAACTTTGTCAGGGCCCGGTACAAGGAGGACCCGGTAACAAAGGAGCTTACCACGGATCCGAAGACCAGGGCTCTTGAGCTTGTTCTGGTAAGGAATACACCCCCACGTAATTAGCTCCATATGGTTGCATTCTAATTAATCCCCAATATTTCTAAATGGTTCACATTCCTTCCGCAAGACACTGAAAGTAGTAGCGCGGGGTCGTCTCAGAGCTCCCCTTTCGACACCCCTTTAAATAGGGCGTTGAACATAATGAAAAACAAGGATAAGCTCAGTAAGCCGTCGTCAGCTGGTCGTGTGGCCGGCAAAGGCTTGTCCACAAAATGGTCATCATACTATACCACTGGTGGGCGAAAGGAGAAAAAGACCAGCTCGGAAAGCCAGTCGCGCGAGGTTGAAGCACTCAAGGCACAAGTGGCGTGGATTCCGGAGATTGTCCAAGAGCAAGTGCAATAACAACTGGGAACGACGCTCACCGCCACGGTGCCTACGTTGATCCAGGGGCTGACGACGTTGATTGCGGGCGGCCAACAGGGGCCGCCCCCGTTTCCCAGCTTCATGGCCAACAACTCACACAACACGCAGGCAGCGCCATTGGTGTCTCCGGCGGAGGCGGTATTCGTGTCTCCGGCGCCGGCACGGGCATTGGAGCTTAATGCACCCGGGTGTACGCCGGCCGGCACCTTGCCAGCAAGCGGCCCCTATGTCAGTTGCACGCTCGCCGTTGGCGGTGCCTCGACATTAGCCGAGCTCGACAGCATCACGGTAACTAAGTCTCTCGGCCGATGACTTCATCTCCTTGCCTTTGACTGGGCATCCCTGACGCCCTACATGTTTTCGCAGGGCTCCACCGACGTTCCTTGCACTCTCCTACACTTCGTGGGCGGCGAGTTGGTCAATGTCGCCAAGGGCAGAATCGTTCAACCGGGCAACCCCGTGTTCCACGGTAATCTGATGCCACCCACCGTGTATAGGGTTGAACTAGTGCGGGTGCTGCCAGGCTCCGACGAGTTGTTACCTCCGATTCGATCCGCTGGGGCCGACGAAGATGATGTGATGATCCTCAGCGCCTGCGTAAGCTGGCCCCTGCTTTGGCCGAAGAGCCAGATTCGTTTGGGGGTGGGGGACACCACCCCACAGACAAGACCGCCAGTCGTGCCGGCGCCAAGCCATGGCAAGAACGTCGCAACGCTACCGGACATGCCGGACATCCCTATGGCACATGATCCGGACATGCATATGGCACAGGATCCGGACGACGACGACAATGACGACGGTACATTTACCAACGTCGATAAGTACTTTGCCGAACATGGGTATGGTGACGAATTATGCGGGCCTCCTTCTCAAGAACCCAACCAAGACGACCGCGATCTAGCTGGTACGGCGGAGAAACCCAATTGCAACAGGCGTTCAGTTCTCAGGAGACGCCTCCAACTGCCGCCTTCACCGAGCCTCAGATAGCCGAGGTGCGAAATATTATCAGCCCCAACACGTCAAGAAGGCGGTCTGTGAGCAGAACTTGATCCCATTACAGCAGATCAAGAAGAAGGGATGGAAACGAAAGACTAACAAGGGCGCCGGTCCGAGCCAGCCGGCACCGAGTACGAACCGTGCTCAGCATGGGCCACCTTCACCTAACGATATCTCGAGGAGGGTGCATGTGGCGGGTAGGGCGATGCTACCGACAAATATGCTCAATGCTGCAACCGGTGCTATGCGGAGTCTGCATGACAGTGTTATTTCATTGGAGAAGCGGCGTCTCTCCCAGAATGATGTGGCATACCAGGTTTTCGTGGCCAAGGTGCCAGAGGGCAAGGGCTTTGTGGATAGCGCCATCGGGGGTACGATCATCCTGCGGTTTGATGACATCTTTGCTATGTTTACCTTCATCTGCTGCACTACACCTTCGTTCGGCTGTTTTCGCTGAGTATGGAGATGCAGATCATTAGAGACAAGACCCCGGAGATCGGGATAGTCGACCCCTTCTACATGTGTGCCAAGATCTTGGGCAGCGCTGGGGACCGGCAAGTCGCGAGTTCACACCTCGACGGTGTCCTTCTGGCAAACCCAGATAAGGATAACTTCCTCGTGCCTTACCTTCCCGAGTAAGTCATCCCCTAACCGCCCCGTAACATATGATTTCTTAGATTTCAATTGTTCTTTTTTTTCTAACATTCTGTGTTCTGTGTAGTGACACACATTGCACACTCATCCTCTTAAGCCCGAAATATTCCATGGCCACGTATTTCGAACCAGGCCGTGACTCCAAGATAGACTACCTAAATATCAAGAAAGTTCTTGATGATGCTCTCCCCGGCTATGCCACATCTGGAGGCACCTTTAAGAGGCCAGTTCGTAGGTACGGCAGGCACGTGTTCACCCACAATACGACGTTCCCCTGCGTCAAGTAGCCTCCTGGCGGTCAGAAGGATGCCTACTATGCCCTCCATCACATGCGGGCGATCGTATACGACCATAATCACCTTCTGCTATCAAATAATCTCAAAGATTGGGCCGCAAGCTTGGCGGCAATCTAGGACGCGGACATCCGACAAGAATTCTTTCGCATCCAGTCGGAGTTTGTAGAAATCATCCATCAAGATGTCCTTCGTGCCTCGGGGCAGTTCTGCCTCAGATATCAACCGTCCAACAGTGAGATAGACACAAAGCTACAAATGCAGGCTAACAACACCCGCGACTTCATGACCATCACAAAAGACGGCGGCTTCATCCACGCTCCGGTCCCATGAGTCGAGTCGAAACTAGTGATGCTATGTGTAGTTCTGAAACATCGATTAGCTCATGTTGTAATTAAACTTTAATGAACTTGTATGTCTCTTTGATTTGGACAGTCGTTCAACTTAGATGTAGTCAATGCTATTTATTAGTTGGACCATGAATCGTGCTATTAATGTCTTGCTTTTCTCTTCCGATCCTTTTGTTGCATACTTATATATTGCTTATGTATTGTCTGTTGTTTGGCTAGTGCACAGAGATGACGTTGTATGTCGTGTACAAGGGTAAGGTTCCCGGAGTCTACGACGACTGGGAGGAGTGTCGGAGACAGGTTCACCGTTTCAGCGGTAACAGTTACAAAGGGTATAACACTAGGGCGGAGGCGGAATCTAGATACGCGCACTATCTAGCGGGAGAGAGGAGGGAGCGTTGGAGGAACCTAATGAAGACCAGTTTCATCGCGATGATGCTCATCGTGATGACCGTAGCTCTCTTCTATGTGATGGTAATTTAGATGATTGATATCGACTTGTAACGTGAAGACAAACTCGCTACTCGAGGTCTTGAGACATGTAATGTTCTATCTTTGTTCGGTCTTTTGAATTCGGAGACTAATATGATGAATTGTATTCGGAGACTAATCTTCTATTGTATTCGATGAATCTGCTGTTGTTGTGTGGTGCTGTCTATAGTCTGTCCAATAATATATTTTGTAACCTTGCAAATATCAGAAAAGAAAAAAATCCCTAATATTCATAATAATGGCGCACTGTAGAAAGGATACTAATGACGTCATTACCCCAAAGTGCGCCATTAGTATGCCAAAGCACATGGGTAAATATGGCCCTTTGGGAGGCATACTAATGGCTCATGTTGGGCTATACTAATGACGCACTGCATGGTACGCCATTAGTATACCTGGTGCGCCATTAGTATTTAGTACTAGCGGCGTGGTGCTAGTGGCGCACCAGTAGTGTGCCATTAGTAGGCAAAACTGGTGCGCCACTAGCAGGCCTTTTCCTAGTAGTGCGCGCCGCCTCACTTGCCCCAGCCCTGCCCTCCACCGTCGCCCCGCCTTGCCACCCGCCGCTGTTCCCCCATCCCGCCATGCCCTCCGTCCTCGCCCCCGCCTTGCCACTGGCTGCTATTCCACCCACCCCGCCTTGTCCGCCACTGTGCCACCTGCCGCCCCCACCCGCCTTGCCCCCCGCCATGCCAATGCTGCGCCCCCCCCCCCCCACCGCCCTGCCGTTCCGCTCCAAAACTCATTGTGTCCGCCCTTCTCCGACGGCGTCCCTCTTGGTCTGGACAGTATAAGACCTACCTCTACCAATTTATTTTCATGTAGATTCTTTCCAGTGTTCATATTATTGTGATGAAATGTACACATTATGTGTATCTATGAATTGATGAAATATATTACATGTGTGCAAATGTGTTTAATGTAATATACAGACGGTCTATTCTGCTAATATTAGCAGAATAACTATTCTGCACACCACTTCCGCACTGCACGCTGAACGCAAGTGCACTGCATCTTCTTGACGACGAGCACTGCAATATAGACTAGTGAACTTCGCGTCGGAAAAAACTGCACGCAGTGTACTTTGGGTACTGTTTTCGCCCTAATTTTTTGATTGTTTATCGGAACAAGGCGTATAATATACGGTTGAAAAGCTATGGATTAGACGCAACTTCGCTATGTTGAACACTTTTCGAGATTCCTCGCGGTTTAAGAGCAGTTTCAAAAACGGCACGGAGGATGACGAGTGGCAGCGAATGTATTTTCGTGATTTTTTCTAAACCGCTCATCGGAATAAAGCAAATGATACGACGTTGGAAAGATATCATTAAGGCGCATCTTCTTCATATCTATTATGTTTTCTAATTCGTTACGGTTTAAGAGCAGTTTCAAATTTACTAAATCGCGGAACTCTATTTTTCAATTTTTTTGAAATTTTTGGTACTATTTTTGCTCCAGTTTTCTAACCGTTTGTTGAAACGAGACATATGATACGCCGTTGGAAAGCTACGGACAAGGCGCAACTTTCATATGTTGAAATGGTTTTGAGATTCCTTACGGTTTTTAGTTAATTTTGAAAATCGTGCGGATGACTTCGAGAGGCAGCGGCTGTTTTCTCGTGAAATTTTTACGAAACGCTGGTCGGAATAATTCAAATCATACGCCGTTGGAAAGATATCGACGATACGCAACTCTTTCATGTAGAACACTCTCTCTAATTCTTTACGGTTTAAGTGGAATTTCGAATTTACCGAAATGAGGACACTCTGTTTTTCGCGACACCCAAATCGACATGGGCACTTCATCCGACTGAACACCGCACTGCATCGGACGACAAAACGCACTGCATCAAACGGGTAAGAGAACTGCATGGTTTCCTTTTTGTGGGACGTAAAATTTTGATGACGAGGAAGAAAACCGCACTGCTTTTAGACTGAAAACCGCACTTCATCACACGGACTAGCGGACTGCATGATTTCTTTTTGCGGGATGTAAATTTTCGAAGACAAGTAAAAAAAACCGCACAACTTTTCAACTGAAAATTGCACTGCATCAAACGGGCAAGTGAACTTCATGATTTTTTTTGTCGGGCATAAATTTTTCTCAGACGAGAAAATGAACCACACTGCACGTCGGGCGTAAGTGAAACGCCACACTGTCGAGTAGTGCACTGCATTACTTTTTTGTTGTTGTTTCCATATCATTTTTCTGTATTTCATATTGGAAGTAAATGCACCGCGACACCACCGCAAATGAACCGCATGAGTTTTTTTTGTCTTCCTAACATTTTTTGCACTTCACATTGGACGTTAGTGAACCGCTACACCACTGAAAGTGAAACGCATTATTTCTTTATCATCTCCCTAACATTTTTGTCTCCTTCTCATTTTGTCTCCCCTGCAAAGAAGAGGCAAATGCACTGCATTACATAGCCACACGACAACTTCTTGCGGTTCGGGAAGAAGGGAACCACCACACAGTCTTCGCCGGTGTCGCGCAACACCGTGGTTCCCGGTGCGGTAGAGACCATCCTCGCCTCGCGCTCAGATGTAGCAGCACGGCTAGCGGCACGGATTCTCGTAATGCACTACAAACAAATATTTAGTGATCTTCAAATAAAATCAAAGGAGATGCAAAAAGGGGGAGGCGGATCCTATGATGCAAAGCAAACCAGGAAGGTTCAGAGCGCTCGCCGGGGCATTGCAAGAACGTGTCAATGCACTTCACGGAACAAGCCAAACTGAAAACACTACAAAATGCTTCTGAATAGCAATAACTCGATGGGATTAGCACGGCGAACTGTACGACATCGTCTTCCGTACTACATGTAGTGGGCGGCTGGGACCTACGCCCTGGGAAGGTAAAAGCGAACTGCATAGAGGGGGGAGGGGGTCGCTGGTGGGAGACCATCAACCAGATCGGCGGTAGAAAACAGTGGCGGCGCGCGACTGGATCCAGGGTTGTCGGTGGTGCGTGAGCAGGGGGATGGATCCCTGTCGTTGACACCGGGGGTTGACCATCGTGGAAGGTGGCAGCAAGGGTGGCTGGTTGGGGAAGCATGGGGCAGGGCGCAGCGGGGAGGCCACCGTGGCTAGCAAGGATCCTGACGCAGGCGACCGCGGGGAACCACACGGGAAGGCCGCCGCGCGCGCGGATGCAGGCGATACTCGATCTCCACGGCGGCCGTGCAGGGGGTTGGGAGCGCATGGATTTGGGGAGGAGCGTCGATGTCGGCTTCATGCAGGGAGGTCGTGGGTGTCGGCGCGCTCGCCGTGTTGGGGCACGAGGTCGCCGGAGTAGCATGGATCCCCTCTAGCAAGATCCAGGGGAAGGAAGGAGGATCTTGGCCGGGAATGCCCGGATCTGGTCCCGTTGCGTCCGGCCTGGCTCGAACAACGGGGAGGAAGGGAAATCGTGCTAGGAGAACTCCCGGCGGCGCGCCAAACTGGGACAGGACCCCGATGGCGGGGGGAGCTCGACGTGAGAGAGGAGGGGCGCGTCGGCGCACAGCGGGGCGGCGAGCACGACGGGAGGTGGAGGGGAAGATGCGGTGGGAGGTGGGAGGTTGTTGTGGTGGTTGGGGTCGAGAGCTGTAGGTGGGCTGGGGGAATGGGTGGTGGGGTGAGGTGGGTGATGGGTTCCGATTCGTGGGTGGGCTAGCAGTAGGTTCTGTTTGTTTGGCCTGGCGGTTCGTTTTTGTTAGCAGAATAAGCGAAGGTGTTATCATAATAAGGTCTTAAGGGGTGTTATCATAATAGACCCACCCTATATATATATATATATATATATATATATATATATATATATATATATATATATATATATATATATGTGTGTGTGTGTGTGTGTGTGTGTGTGTGTGTGTGTGTGCGCGTGCGCGCGCGTGCACGCGCACGTATGTGTGTGTGTGTGCGTGTGTGTGTGTGTGTGATAATTGTGAATTTATCGACTTTTTTGGTGTGTGCTTGTTTTAGTTAATGCAACATTGCATTGTGTTGCCCTCGGGAAGAGTCTCGCGCTATGTTTCATTTTTGCAGGGAATGTCTATAGAGTTGCCAATGTTCTGGCGAAACATAGACTTAGTTCCGTTTCGTCA